>NC_060267.1:45219149-45361760 GCF_021613505.1 Equus quagga
TTTTATGAGCCATGTGATATATTGCTTGTTAAAAATGGAAGGAAAGAAATTAATTAAAACTTTAAAAATTGGCGAAGTAAATAGATAAATAGCAAAGCCAGCCTCTCCTGGGTTTTGTTATAGGCACTTGAGCCCCTGTGGTTCAAAGAATTTTTATTCCTTTTGACTTCCTGTAGAAATTTTGGGTAAGAGTAGCTTGGTGGTTTTGCTAACCATAAAATACTCTCTTCTCATCTTTTCAATCTTATCTGATGTAAAAGTTTTTTAAAACAAAACTGTCACAGACATGTCCCTCATCTCAGGGTATTGACATTCTTCAGAAGAACAGTGAATGCAGGGAAATTTCTAGATTAGAGTTGTAGTCTGAGTGAGGATTTAACCAAAATCCTCTAGCTGTAAAAGAAAAAGGTTTAAGGCTATTGTTACGCCACCCTCCACACCCCCTTGGCAGGGCTCTGCCTCTCACATAGTCGATTGAGGATTACAGAAAATCAGACCTTGGGCATGAAGATAAGAGCAGGGCTCCAGCTGGCCCTGCAGCATGAAAATGTCACTTTATCCTCAGTTCGCGTCCACTCCTTTGTTTCAGTTACATCCGTACATTAGGGGCACTTGGACCAGACCTTTTCTTGGACGGGGAAGGGTCTTTTTGTGTCTGGAACTATGACTCTGGTGCTCTGGGTGAGAATGACCATTTCTGCCCGGTAGGACTGTTGGCCGTAGCCTGTCTTTGGTTTCAGTGATTTGGGCTTAGGAGAGTTGGCTGAAGGGAAGCAAAGATGAGAACTTTCTAATGCAACTTTTGCATGTTTGCTGTCTTCTCCCTCCCTTTGTCCCGCGATCTGCTAACCCAGATAGCTGCTTTGTCCCATCCGGATTTTATCATTGAGAGGAGCCAATCAGACTCGGAGATTCAGTGCCATTGTTGGAATCAGCTTGCTCTTGTTCTCGGATTTCCACTTTCTGTGCCACCTGGGCACCCTCATGGACAAGTCACGTCATTCTCTCTCAGTCCACTTTCGTTATGGGAAGAGATACTTAGGGGAAACAGGGTGACCCAGTAGCAGGAGCTCTCGTTGGGGAATCAGACGGTCTGAGCACAGGACTTTACATTTCTGTGAGCTGTGTCACCCACCGAGCAGTCAGGACTTGAGTCACTGCTATATCCTTGGTAGGTGCTTTGCAAAAATGTATTGTTGATTGACTAGAACAAATTCTCTGCTCTAGTTTCTTCAGTTGCAGATAGAGATGACTTTTGTACTTCATTGCCATCAAGCTATACTAAAACAAATACATTAATGTAATGAAGACAAGAAATGGACAAATAATGTGTTATGTGGAGCTGATTTGTAAAATGTGGGGGTGGATGAGATGATTTCTCAGGCACCTTCTAATTCTAGGTGTGTCTGGCTCTGTGAGAAAGGGCGCAGCTTGGTTGAAGCCGGACTATAGGAGGATGGAACTGCTTCTGTTTTTATCTGCTGAGCGATGGCTTTTAGGTTCCAGATGGAAGGCAGCTGTGTTCACCACTGGCGTCTTTAGAGCATTTTTCTTCCTTTCTCTGTTTGATGAGTAGGTGCTTATTTACTTACTCACTTTAGATAACTTAAATAATTTTGTCCTCAAAACAAACTTTGTGAGGAGACAAGGCCAATATTTTATAGATGAGGTCTACATTTTATAGATGAGGAAAGTGTGGTTCAGAGAGGTTATGTGATCTGTCCAAAGTTACGTAACAGGCCAATGACGAGGCCACTTCTCTTTATGTCCTGCTCTCTCTTCTCCATGCTTGAGTTTCTAACTGTAAGTCTGAAATTGGGAAGTAGGACCCAGAGATATTTGAGGGTTCTACCATCCTGCTCTGAAATCAGTTAATTATTTGTTTATTCAGTATCTTAAGTCGCTTTTGGAACAAGGAGGATTTTACTTACTTGTAACAGTGTAAACTGAGTATCTTATGTGCAGAGCACTGTGAAGGTAATAAATATATACAAAACCTCTGCCATCAAATAGTTTATCCTCCAGAAGTTGAAGGCCAACAGTAGACAGCTAGTTTTATGTTGTAGAGGATTTCATATAAGCAACAATGGACCAGGGGAGATAGGAATCAGAGAATATCGAAGGCCAGGGTGAGGTCCAAGCTATGGGCACCAAACTCTGACTAGTGTTAATTAGGAGATGGTGAAGTATAGGAATTTGGCGAGACTAGGGAAGCATTGGATCCAGTGTAAAGGGCCCTGTATGTTTAGGTTGTTGACCTGGAGTCCTAGTTTAAGGTGCGAGATTTTCCAAGGCTGGGAGTCAGTGATTCTCTTAAGAATGGGGGGGTGGGGGGGGTGGAGCTGGCCCAGTGGCGCAGCCGTTAAGTTCGCACGTTCCGCTTCTCGGCGGCCCGGGGTTCGTCGGTTCGGATCCTAGGTGCGGACATGGCACCACTTCGCACGCCATGCTGTGATAGGCGTCCCACATATAAAGTAGATGAAGATGGGCACGGATGTTAGCTCAGGGCCAGGCTTCCTCAGCAAAAAGAGGAGGACTGGCAGTAGTTAGCTCAGGGCTAATCTTCCTAAAAAAAAAAAAAAATCATTAAAAAAATCATTAAGAATGAGCATAAGGGGTCAGCCTGGTGGTGTAGTGGTTAAGTTTGCAAGCTCTGCTTCAGTGGCCCAGGGTTTGTGGGTTCAGATCTTGGACACAGACCTACACACTGCTCATCAAGCCATGCTGTGGTGGTGTCCCACATTCAAAATAGAGGAAGATTGGCATAGATGTTACCTCAGTGACAAGCTTCCTCAAGCAAAAAGAGGAAGGTTGGCAACAGATGTTAGCTCAGGGCCAGTCTTCCACACCAAAAAAAAAAAAAAAAAAAAAACCAAGACATAAGAAAGTGAGAGGTAAGCCTGTGGAGGGTCAAGGACTAGAGGGGATTGGCTGGCCAGGGTCACAGCTGTGAAACTGCCTTGGGTGGAACTGGGTACATCTCAGGCCCCAGCAGTTAGCTCAGCAGTTGGTATGACAAGCGTGTCAGCCATTTTTGTCCCTCCTCTTCCTTAGAAGGCAGCTGAAATTTATTGAACCTCTTGTTTTCCTGCCTCTCCTTGGGCTGCTATTGTGCCTTGGCGCGGCGGGAGGGGGCGGGGTGGGTGTGCATGCATGTGTGCACTCACATATGCACACACTCCTACCATTGCGGTAATACTCAAGCCATCAGAAAAGATTTTTTGTCCCTATAATATGGGATTGCTGTTGTTCTTTGTGCTGGTTTTCAAGAAATAAGCAAATAAAATGGAGGAAACCCATTTGGAATATAATGCTTCAAGCAGCTTTTTGTAGCTCTTTTAATTTCATACTACAAGTCACTTAGTTCTGGGCCCCAGGTGATTATAATTCATAAATATGTCTTGTTTTCTCATCTTTGAGTTTTTATATTTTGAGTTAAAACTGAATTATCATGACTACATTTTTCTGAAACCATACCTATTTGTCCTTTTTGTTTGTTTGTTCCAAGAAAACAATGCATCAAGCGTGGAATTAGATTAATGGAGTAAATATTATGAATCATACACTCACTCTAATCTGATGCTCTTTCTTTCTTTGACCCCATGTTTTGTTTTCTGTCTGTCTTTCTCCCTTCGTGTAGGCTTTTCAGTTCAGTGTGAAGCTGTCGGAGCGAGGGAGCAAAGGTAAAGAATGATGTAACGAACTGGCCGCCCTAAAGCATCTTTTGTTGTGGCATGGTTATTCCAGTCATCTCTTTATGAATCAGATGTGAGGGGCTGCTTTGTGGAAGGAGTCCTTTGCAAGAGCACATCAGCGGGAAAGAGAAAGAGACATTCACTTGGAGGGCTCTTGCTGAAAATGGGTTTAACTCTCCTTTTGCCAGTCACCACCAGCCTGACCTCATACAGTTCTAGTACAATGGAGTGGCTGAGCCTTTGAGCACACCACCATTACATCATCGTGGCAAATTAAAGAGGGAGGTGGGAAAAGAGGACTTATTGTTGTCATGGCCCATGAGATGATTGGAACTCAAATTGTTACTGAGAGGTTGGTGGCTCTGCTGGAAAGTGGAACGGAAAAAGTGCTGCTAATTGATAGCCGGCCATTTGTGGAATACAATACATCCCACATTTTGGAAGCCATTAATATCAACTGCTCCAAGCTTATGAAGCGAAGGTTGCAACAGGACAAAGTGTTAATTACAGAGCTCATCCAGCATTCAGCGAAACACAAGGTAAAGGCTTTATTTTTTTTCCTTTTTAAAATAAATGGACACACTGAAGGGGGAATAATTTTAAATGAAGCCTCATTTTTAAGGGGAGAAAGTAATTTGAGGAAGTTTTGGTTGCTTTTTAAACTTTGGTACCTTATGATACCTCAAAATAATTTACTAACCATATTGTCACCATTAAGAATATTTCTAAACTATACAGAAAGGTTGACTTGTTTTAGTTTGGTCAAGGGCTATATTTTCCCATTAATGTCTTGCTAAAATTGTTTTATTATTTTAAACAGTAATAAAAAGTTATAATTAATAAATTTTATTATTAGTAATTGTGTTAATATATATAGTATGTGTATTATTAATAATTAATACCTTATTTTGTATTATCTACAAATTTACTGAAAGGAAATCATTGTATTCAAGTGCCTTGAAAAAAGAGTAGAAACTAACTATATTAGAAGTGCTTTTATTTGTGGGAATGTAAGGTGAGGTTGGTTAAGACTTCAGGATATTGTCTTCAAGGAAATTTATCCTTAGGGTACCACACTGTCATCTTTGTGGTAGGTAAGACTGTTTGTTTTCTTCAGGAGTAAAAATGAGTTCGTGTTTTAATTTTACCAAACAACTGATTTCTTTGTTATTATGTAAAAATCATCTTTTAAATGTTTCTTTAGTTCAAGGGTCATTGTGTTTATTTTGCATATTATTTTGTTGTACATGTTTTACCCTTTTAGAGTGTGAAGGATTTAAAACCAAGGAGTTTTGAGCACATCTACACAGAAATAGCATCAAGTTTGCCTTTTAAAAGTTGATTTTTTACAAGATTTAAACCTTTTGTATGCTCGGTTTATCCAGTAAGTCACCCACATCTCATTTGTATTCAGATTATTAATTGAAAACGGGAAGCGGGTATTTGCTTCAGCACCAGTAGTCGATGGGATTATTTTCTTCGCCTGCCTTCCTAACTGCTCACATTTGCATTTTAGGTCGACATTGATTGCAGTCAGAAGGTCGTAGTTTACGATCAAAGCTCCCAAGATGTTGCCTCTCTGTCTTCAGACTGTTTTCTCACTGTGCTTCTGGGTAAACTGGAGAAGAGCTTCAGCTCAGTTCACCTGCTCGCAGGTGAGGCTCGCGGGAGAGTTGAAAGGACTCGGAACCTCGCTGAGTTCTGTGATTAAGCAGTGTTTCACAGCGAGCTCGAAGTACAGTAGGTCATCACAACCTTGAGGTTATTCTGTAAGATGAGTTATTTATAGCTTTTGGTTGATGTAACTCTTCTCTTCAGCTTGAATGCCATCATTCTTGCACATTGGTCAGTGTGTTTTGACTTGGCTCAAATGCCCCTTCAGTTGGTATTTATTAGCTGGAAGTGCCACATGGATCTGTGTGCCCGTAGAAATAGCTCAGAGCCAGCTGCTTCTGCCCAGGAATCTTTCCATTCACCTGTGATAAGACACCAGACGTTCTGCATCTCAGCTCCTGCTGTTAGTTCCACCCCTTATGGCAAGAAGCAGACCAGCATTCCGATGTAAAGCTCTTATTCAACATTTATAGTTAAAGTGAACTCCAGCAGTCAGATCACCAGTCTTGCACGTTATGAACAATGAGATAGGGAGAGAATGTGTGTAGAATATTTCTTCTAATAATTAGGGGGAATATTTTAAAACTTATTTACATGTGTATTCTGGGGGGTTTTTTAATAAGTAAAAAAGTCTCAACTTGCAAATGCTAAGCAACCAGATGATTTTATAAAGTGCATGAGTAGGACTAAATATTTTATATCTGCCCTAAAGGAGGGCAGTGTGAGAGTTCCATCGATTGAATTCCAAAGCAAAGTGTTCATTCTTTGCTTCCCCTGTGTTGCAGACGTTACTAAAACCCTTTCACTCACACCGGCTCAGAGTGGGGAATATGGTTTGACGTTGCACCGTAACCTTTAACACAAAGCTGCTGTGTCCGGCAGATTCTGCCACAGTGATAGGCATGAGTGCTTTTAAAAATTTGGCCTAAGAAAAACAAAATATTGATAGATATCACTTTCACACCTTTAATCTTTTGTTGCAAAGAGGGTACAGTGAACTTGATATATTGGCAATTGATTGTTAGAAGTATAAACATTTCACTTTTAAGAGAATAGGGTTAAGGGGCTGGCCCCGTGACCGAGTGGTTAACAGCGTGCGCTCCGCTGCAGGCGGCCCAGTGTTTCGTCGGTTCGAATCCTGGGCGCGGACATGGCACTGCTCATCAAACCACGCTGAGGCAGCGTCTCACATGCCACAACTAGAAGGACCCACAGCGAAGAATATACAACTATGTACTGGGGGGCTTTGGGGAGAAAAAGGAAAAAAATAAAATCTTTAAAAAAAAAAAAAGAGAATAGGGTTAATCAGTTGTTGGTGTGTTAACGCTTTTAAACTCCGCAGGTTTAAGTAAGATTTCCATGTCTCCAGTTCTCTCTCGTCAGCTTTGCTTCAGTTCTCAAAGAACAAGCGTATTTTCCTGTTTTTTTTTTTCACATCATCTATTGCCGCACCTTTTGTTTATGCTGTGATTCTGTCTGATCTCCCGTTAGTATCCTTAAGTGAAGCCAGCTTGTCTTAGAATGTAGTTCTCAGAATTCTGTAATGAGAATTAAAATATTAGGGTCTGTCTCTTGTTGATGGGCTCGTTCTTTTATTGGGGGTCTGTGTTCAATGTGACAGCTGTTATTAGAGTTCCACTAAACCAGGTGGGTGAGTTTAGGAACTCGTTTCATGCTTCTTGTAGCCACTGTGAGGGACTAACCTTGGAATCCTCTTAATGAGACCAGGGTTTTTCTCGAGGACACACCCAGATGTGCTTCATGGCAAAGTGCTTATCCCACTTCGCTCTCGCTTGAGACAGTTTTCCCTCTGGAGGGCTCTGACTTCACAGCTTGGCCAAGCAGACACTCCCATGGAGGAGTGAGCTCATGCTGTGTTTCTAGCACAGGTGTTTTAGTTGCTGGAATGCCCTTTCTCCCCTTTTCCAAAGAGCACTCCTTTGTTACCTGGAAGGTTCTTATCAGCCATGTGTGGCTTTGGGAGGGGCATTCATTGGTCAGTAAGGAAGAAAAAGGACTCAGTGTGATCATCTTGATCCACCCTAGGGACACTTGGAATGACGCACTGAGTCAGAACACCCTGACATCCCTAGCTCATACAGGAAATGTTTCCTAGGCCTAAACGAAAGTCTGTTGAGGCAGCACCAAGAACCACATTGAAGGTATTGATAGCACCATATCGTCATCCACCCTCGAGAATCCTGTATTTGTTTTAGCTTAAGAGGTGGCTTTAGGGACTGAATTGCCTTGTTTGGGAGTTTCTCTTATGACACTGAAGAGAGGGTTCTGGATGGTTAAAAGCCTTCTCAGCCATCCGAAAGCCTCTGACCAGTTGGAAATTCCCTTGGTTAGTGAGTCTCTTCCTTGGAGAGACAGAAAAGTGGAGTAAGTGGAAGAGAGTGCTGGGGAAGTTATGGCCATCAACTTTTGGCAGCCTGTTTTTTTGTCAAGGTTTAGCTGCTCAGAGGTCATTCCAGGGATGAGGGATAGAAGGACATGTCGACAAATGTTTCTTAAATGTGCTGCGACAGTTAGAGAGACTCATCAGCCTCATGTGGATGTGTGTGATAATAGAAAGACTAAGTGGTTTCTTGGAATAATTTCTCCATCAGTTGAGAGCTTTCAGCTCCTTGGAGATTTTTCAGGAAAAAAACGTCAGATATGTGAGATGGTTTTTTGTGGTCAGTGTGTCTGGAAGTGAAGAATTGTGGCCCAGATTCCATTCACATTCTTAGGACTACCTTACCCAGAGAAAAATGACTTTGAAGAAGGGAAACGAGGACTTCTCCAAGGAACTGGACGAAGCGTCTTAATGAGCTCTTTCCCTCAAGCAAGAGGAAACCCAGACTTACCTAGAGGACCAGTTGCATCGGCATAAAAAGTGAAGGCTTCCTGAAGGAAGTGGGGATTGGATTAGGGGGAGCCACGCTGGAATGCACTGGGCTTAATTCTTAAGTGTGGAACAGCTCCTGCTTTGAGGGGGTGGCTAGCCCAGTAAGCCTTAAGAGGGGTTCTGTTAAACCACTTTGACAGCTGATTATCAGTGAGACCAGATTCCCAAGCTTTCTGATCCTGAAATTTAGAACCCAGTTCTGCAATGAGCTCTACCTCTATGGGCCACATCTGAGGGCCTCCACGGCCGGGAACTTTGACCCCTGCCTGCCGACTTTCCCTTTTTCTAAGTCCAGTCAGTATTCTAAACAAAATGATTAATATTTGACAACCATATACCATCCTGTCACAAGTCTTTCGTTATTATCTTAAGATGTTATTTAAACTTTATGGTGTCACTTTCTCATTCGTTAGCTTACCTCGTCTACTGGACTCTCTTTTCCAAGCTGAGGACTATGTCTTGTTCATCTTTGTGTTCCCCACAAGGCCTAGCACTTCTTAAGTTTTCAATAAATATTTGATATATATATTATCTTATATGTAGGCTTATACCATTTGTATTTCGTATGATTTATTAGTTTAGAATATAAGTGTATTAAACAGTGACAAAACTAACCTGAAAGTGTGTGAAAGCTTGAGATTGTTTTGAAATAAATGATTTGCAGTGTCTTTGCTCAGATAGAGCAAATGTGTAGCTGCTGTGGGAAGAGTATCTGATATGAAAATGTTTCCATCTGTTTAAGTTGATTTAAACATGCTTTTAAGATCTAATAAAAATGCTGCTGCAATTAAACAGTGCTAATTTTGTGTGATGCTTAACTACTGAACTTTGATAAGGAGCTAACAGCTCTAGAAACCTAGCTCCACTCATAGGAAGATACGTCCTTGAATCCATGTGAATTAAGGATGGTTGAAATAGTTTATATTTTTACGTTTATATTTTTAAATGTAAATGTAAATTGATTATTCATTTAGCCATTAGTAAGTCTCTCAATAACCAAGCCAAACCAGACCATAGCATTGTTTCCCCCACAGAAGATTAAAGGGTTTTAATCTTCTCATCTTAGTCAATCTTTAATCAGCCTCATCTTAGCCAAAAAGAATGAATTTGGATCCTCTTGGAAAGTTCTCCGTCATCATTGATTGATAGGTAATAGCAAAACCATTTTTTCCAATTTGAAGTCAGTTATTGAGTAAGCACAGTTTAAAGATGCACATATGCTCCTGCAACGGTCTTTAAAAACAAGACTTAAGATGGATGGAAACTAGATTTTTGGTGGTGAACATGATGCAATCTATATAGAAACTGAAATATAATGATGTACACCTGAAATTTATAGTGTTATAAACCAGTGAGACCTCAAAACTTTTTACAAAAAGATTTTTAGGAAGAACACAAGACTTAAGAATTTAAATTAATGGAATGATGGAATGGGTGTGACATAAACATTTGTTTCACAAAAAGGACTTTATAACTGAGGATGCAATTGTGAGGATCGTACTAGATAACGCATGTGAAGTCTCTGTATCAATAGTCTTTTTTAAAAAAACTATTATCATTATGAGTTAGGAAACAAACAGTTCCCGACATTGACTTATTGATCAACTATTTTGGTCTCATTAACTTTCAGAAAACTAGTTCTTTTTAAAAAACAATCTTGTTTCTTGGCCTTCACTTTATTCATTATGTATTACTTTATTCTACTTGCCTTTGTCTATTATATTTCTAAGGTGCCTGTTGAAAATAAATATAGAAGAAAAAAGAAGAACTGCTGAATTTGGACCTTTATTTTGTGCTAACGTAGAGGAAAGAGAATAAATGGGTTAATTTAGTAGAAATGAAGATCAACCTACAGATGAAAAATACTGTGCTATTATTTCCTTCTCTTTCTTCGCTATTGTAACTGAGTAAAAGCAGAAGGGACCCACAACAGTTTACTAGTTGTATCACACCCATTTCTGTCCTGTGATGAGGCACAGGTTAGAACGCTACAGCCGTAAATAGATCAGAGACTTCAGCCCTTTCATTTACAAATGAGGAAAATAACAGAGCCCTTGAAAGGCTCTCCCAAGCTCTCCCTGTTCTCGCTGTGCGCCCAGGCCCACAACCGCAATAATCCCAGAGTCTTCTGGAATTTCACCAGGAGGGCTGGACTGGGAATCCAGGGTACCCATTTCAGATCAGGCTTATCCCGAAAGGCTCTTTTTGTGGTAGCTCTTTCTCAGCCTCTTTGTGGATTTCAGAGTCATATTCTTACCTCACATTTTATGGAAGAAGCAAAATAAAAATATACTGTACATAAAACATTGTAAAGCATTAAAGTATCTTAGCTGGGGGGTCATCAAATAAAAGTCTGACTACTCTGTTCTGTGCTGAAGTATAGCTCTGAATAATGATAGGAGATGCCATTTATTAAGCAGTTTCTGTGTTATTTGATACAATGTTGTGTACAGCGTTCAAGGCTTTCATAAACATTTAGTCTCTGATCACAGGTAGGTCTTAGATTAGTGTTTGCTACGGTTAGAGGCCAAATACATATTTCTTTGTTTTGAGTTAGATTTGCTAGTGTAGTTAGAGCTGGGGGTGAATAAAAATGCATTTGACTCTTTCTAGAGTCAAGTTTTGTTTTTGATTTAACAGGGACCTGGATTCAGTCAACAGGTCTGTGTAATAAGCGTATAACTTAACGGCGTCAGTTGTTGTCCTTCCTTATGGAGGTGTGGTAGAACCTGATCTCCCTGCTTACAGATTTAGCTGTATGTGCTATTGCTATCATCAGTTCTGTTCTCTAGTTTGGCATATCTTCTGTCCCTTGCCTAGAGAAGGGAAGTCTTCAGTCATTCCGTTTCAAACTCTGTAGTAGTTGGTGAAAGAGATTGAAATGAATGGGTTTCAGTAAAAGGACTGCAGTTATTCAGGAATTGGCTGTTCTTGTGTTTAAAAAGCTGCAGTGACTGAGAGCCACTGAAAACAGACTAAAAATAGGTACTATTTTGCCCGCTGGTTGCCATGTATTTGCTGGCTCTGCTGCTGAGCTCGGTTTGCATGAGGCTAACCAAATTGGATCATCTTTTCTACAATTGCTACCTGCCATGTAGTAAGCCAGTTTATGTCACTTCCCAGCTACCAGTGGCTAAGACGTAATGCCTGAGGCTGTGTCTTTTTAAAACATGGACTACTGACCAGACTAAAGATAGTTCCTTGGTTCCTTATCTTGATATTTTGCACAAGCCAAACAAAAGCACCTTAGACGACAACGGTGACATCAGTCTTCCTTTGCCCCAGTAGTGTCACCGGTATGCTTTGGAGGAACGCCAGGTCCAGGCCTTTTCGTTCAATCAGCCTCTCATTGTTTCATGGGCAGTTTTGTGGTTGCACCGTGGGCTGGGCTCTGGGGAAGAGGGTACTGGAAAAGCAAAAGTCTTGCCCCCCTGCCCTTGGGAACCCAGCGGTTAATTTGGGGAAACACGTTTAGAGCGAGTGAAACAGAGAAGCATGCGGTACGTGCTAAACTGCGTAATATGGTGGTGAGGGATGATTCGGTGTCTGCAGAAACTGGGGAAGAATTCCTTACAGCAATGGCATTTTAATCGAACCTTGAAAGATGAATAAGATTTTGGTGGGGAGGGTCCTTGGTATTCTAACTGAGGGGGGCGAAGCATGATTAAAAATGTCAGGAATGAACAAAGATTTTAGGGGGCAGTCAAGGGACTAGAGTAGATTTTTTGTGAAAGGGAGAAATGGGAATTGAGAGGAAAAGAAATCAAATTATGCAAGCCCATTACACCAAGAGGACAAATTCGTGCTTTGTTGTGGTGGGTACTGTGAGCCTGTCATCTCTCAGTCATCAGATCTTTCTTCGGATCTCTCAGGTCTGTCTGCTCTCCTCCTCTTCTGCTACCAACTGAGTCAAACCAACATCCTCCCTCCCTTGGATTGGCTCCAAGAGCCTCTGACTAGTGTTCTCATATCCTCTGTCTTGCCGTCTTCTAATCCATTACTCACACTATAGCAAAGTTATATTTTTATTTTATATTTTTAATGTAATCCAGATTATATCACTCCTCAGTTTAATACGCATCAGTGCTCTTAGGATAAATTCCCAAAACCCTAGCCGACTTACAAGCCCCTGTGGTGTCTGGTCCTGCTTACCCCTCGAACTTCATCTAACGCCACTTTAAGTCTTCAGTTTGTTTTTTGTTTCAGCTCTTTAGGCCTGATCTCAGTTGCTCTAAATCTCCAGCATCAATCTCTCTGGACCGGGACAGAGGCTCTCCTCTCCCCCTCGTTCACCTGGGTGTCTCCTGTTGGACTCACCATAGTCGTCGAGCCTTCCTGAGCTACCAGGCAAAGTTGGTTTCCTCTGTTATACACACTCCTATGGCCACCTACCATAATGAGTTAGTTATTCATCTAATTATTTAATGTTTGTCCACTAAACTGTCAGTTCCAAAGAGGGCCTCTGTCTTGGTCACTGCTGTCCCTATTACCTAGCACTGTGTCCAGCTCACAGTAGGTCCTCATTCACTGTCTCTTTGAACTTATGTGTGACCCTGGTGGTCTCTAGTATTGTTTGGTTGACTGAACAGATAGATACCCCTTTCTTCCTCACTGCTCTCTGAAGTCTCCAGGGAAGCTGTGCAGTTGGCCGAAGAGGAGGACTGTTTGGTAGAGTGGAATACACAGAAGTGGACTTAGGGGAGAGCCTGCTCCAGGATAGATTAGAAAGCTTTGAGCTTCGCCTAGAAAGGCCTGAGAAATGAGTTGTATGGTGATTCATGGACAGTTCACACGTTAGTCAAATTTGATTCTTAAGAGTCTTTCTCCAGACACCAGACTCATATTCCCTTTTCCTCTTGACTCATAGAGTTATCTCCTGATGGATAATGTCATTTCATTGAGCCCTTTGATGGTCGTATCCAGCAGCCACTTTGTCCTCATCTGGGGGATGGTTGTAGTTGGCCTAGTTTCCTTGGGGATGTGCCCGATTCCCTGAGCCATGGAGGTATTGCTGGACTCTCCAGGCCGTTATGGAATTCTGAGCCACTTAGGCCCGTAAGTGTCCATCAGAGAAGGTTTTCTCTCCACTTTTTGTGTAAAGTCCCCTGGATATCACAGAAGCACAGTGAGGATTCAGTGTTGCTTTTGGATGACCAAAGCAGCATTTACCACTTTTACCTTTTTTTCTTTAGTAGCAGAAAAATGTTTTTCTTGCCCTGTGCCTCCTCTCTCACCCTCAGAGTCTTCTGGGTCATTGTGGTCTAGGAATAGGAAGCAGATTCTGGGCCCCCACCCATGCCAACATAGCTTTCAGCTTTGAATGGAATCCGGAAATCCCTTTGAACACCAAAAATATGCAAGACTTATGTCCATCAACAGCTATTCATTGTAACAAGGAAGGATTCAGTAAACATTGATTGAATTCTAGTTATGTGCCAAGCACTGTGCTAAATGCTGAGGTGATTACAAAGGAGTATGAGACACAATTCTCACCCACAGGCAGTTCACATGTATTACAGCTGGAGAAATCAGAGGTCATAACAAACAAGCAAAGATAATTCACGGTTATCAAGTCAATGCTAAATGCTCATTGCCAAATGATTGCTATAAATTTTATAGAAGTTCTAAGTTAGCAAGACCATATCCAGAAACCCTGGTCAAGGAAGATTTTTTTTTTTTTTTTTTAGTGCAACAGAATAGATTTGAAACTGTCAGAGAGCAGCTCTTATAGTAGGAGAAGACCATGTCCTGAAACTTGATTTGGTGGTGAGTGTATGTAGGTGTTCAGAAGGTTTTGATGTGAAATGTATTTTCTTGGTTATGGTAGAAAAATTTTGGACTATCCTGCTATGGAAGAGGTGTGTCGTGTGCTCGCCTGTGGTTTGGAAGGAGTTATAAAATGGATTCAAAGGACTGAATTGCCAAAGGCCTGAGATAGGAAAGCACAGGTGTATTAGGAAAGCAGTAAGAAGACTGATGCGCCTGTTCCACGTAGGGTGGTGGTAGGGGAAATGAGGTTGGACAGTAGATTGGGGTTAGATTATGAAGGGTCTTGAATGTCTCGCTGAGGGTTTTGGATTTTATTCTGTGGGTATTTGGGAGCAGAAAATACGTCAAAACTTTATCTTAAGATGCTTGACCTGGCTGCAGAGTGGAAACGAGTTGGAAAAAGGACAAGTAGATCAGAGAGTGCTATTACTGACTTTATGTAATAATGAGGTGCGTAGGTCGTGGACTAGGGTGGTGGCGGGAGAGTGGAAAGGCAGGGACAGATGGAAGAGACTTTACATATATTATGCGTAAAGGAAAATCAGTGTGTTGGCGTACCTACTGAGTGCTGGTGAGATGCCTGGAAGAATGGGGCTGACACGAACAGGGGTGCGGAATGAAAGAGAGGAAAATATTGGCTTTAAATTTATTTTTAAAGTATCAGTAAGTCTTTCAAGTGAAAATGAAAATGTTAGATTGGAGTTTGGGACATCAAGCCCGAATATACAAACTTGGAAATCTTTGGTTTTCGGGTGAAAATGAGCAAATGTCATCTCCTTAATAACCTCCCCCTTCCATGCTGATGGAAGTGGAGGCCTTCTGAATCCTTCCTCCTTGGGAAGTCCCAGGGTGCTGTTCGCTTGGCTGTTGTCTTCATAGCTTCATAAAGTCACTGGGGGACCTGTCAAGTTGCTTCTGGGAATCTGGCTTTCCTACTACCGCACTTTTTCATTTTATTCAGCTGTTCCTTTTGTTTGGTTATTCTGGTTGCGATCTTCAAAACAATCTTTGTTTGAAGGCATTTGTTAAGAGTCCCGCCTGCCTTTGTGTATTTTAAGAGGAGTTGTTTCTGGGCATGGTTATGTGTTGCTCATCTGAAAGATCAATAAAATAGTAAAGATATCACTCTACATTTTCTGAGAACTCTTTACTAAACAACACGTCTGGATTTTACCAGTTGAATTGATCTAGATAACGTTATTTTGAGGAATAGCAAGATCTAGATGTATGAATCACAAGAAATGGCGAGTTGCATTATTTTTAGTATTTAGTGATTTTTTTTTATGCTAGGGCTTTGAAAAATTTGGATTCATTTGTTGTGTGGGAGATTACTGTGTTAATCCAAAAATTAGATTGAATTCCCCATTCCCCAACTGCGCCAAGTGATAGAGTTGTTCAATATAGAGTGAGCGTTTTTGAAGGGGTCATTTACGGGACAAGTTTTATGAGATGTAGGCTACTGGTCAGGCTTCCTGGAAGGTCTCCACAGAAATGTGTGTCTGTCCACTTACCTCTCCGATGGATGGAATAAGAGTTTAAAATCAATGCTTTATATCATTTGGGATTTTCCTCTTCAGTGCTGCTCATTGATCAGTGCTGCTGAGCGGAGAGTTGCTTAGACAGGACGTAGATGGAACGCTGCTAATGTTGTTGAGAAAACTATGCCATGCCCTCCACCTTCCCAGAAATGATCTTATGAAACCTGTGTGGCTTGGCTTACCCAGGCCAACCTGTATACACTAGAATATTACAGTTACATGTTTTTGTTTGCTTTTGAGGGGCTACAGAATTGTTGCCTTTATTTTTCTTTTCATTTTGTTTAACTAGTTTCAACTCTCCATGTTAACAGTTTGCTGACCCTGGAAGAATTGTCATCTTCCTTGAGTCTATTTTTAAGTGGCTAGAGAACAAAGTTGCCTGAATCAGTCACTTCACACTAAAGCATAAAATAATTACTCTTAGGAGCAATTAAAATACTTTATTGTGAAATATACATTTCAACATTTCAATTTGTAATATTGGAGTTTCTCTTTTGTGCGATAGCAAAGCAGCAGATTTTATTTTCAGTGTGGGGAGAACCGTTCTCTGCAGCATGGAGGTGACCGCCACTTAAATTGTTCACGTACGTTCTAGAATACGTAACTGAACGGTTGTTTTTATGTCATAAATAGGGAGCCTTTGTTTTACAAAAGTATTAAATTACATGAGAACTATATTTAAAAACTGTGAAACTATATAAACTATGAAAATGATTTAATATACAAAAATTAAATTTCCATATGACTCTTTAGAAAAATGTCTTTCATAAAGTAGAACTGTGTGAATACTGTTTCTTTATGGAGCCGTGGAGCCCGTCCCCACTGCGGGAGGGAGTTGCCTTGAATTCTTCCTTCCCTCTTCGGGCAGCCCTGTCAACTGGAGGAGCTCTAATGGCGTGCTACCTCTTTGAACTGAAGCCTCGGTGGAGAAGTCCTGATTCTCCCTGTGGGGAACCATCTTTAAAGTGATGGAGCTGACGTTTATCTCTAGTTTGGCTAAAAGGATGCAGACCCATTTTTAGAATTTGGGACTTAAAAAAATTTCTTGATGTCACTAAGCTGTAGTAAAGTGCTACTTTTGTTTATTATGTAAATATTCTTTCATTTTAAAAAGAAACACTGTGATCTGTAACTGATTGCAAGAGTCAGAGGGAAGAGAAAAGAGTGACTAATGGAAATTGTTTCGTAGAGTTATATGTATTTTATTTTATGTGGCAGATTTTTTTTTCTCTGAAAATTGAAAGGTGGTTCACGTTGGCTTTTACAGAAAATGGTATTTATGATTGGAATTGTGAAGGAGATGCTCCTAAGGGAAGAAATTTTTCTTGGCTGAATTAGAATAAAGTGATATACAAATTAGGAATGCCTTTAAGCTATACCAAGTGTTTTCTCTGTCCAAAGTAATATATATGTTTTTATTTATAAACATGCATTCTCCTGGTTGGATTTGTGGAAGACTGACAAATATGGATTTAAACAATGCAGTTTTTCTGCCTGTCCATCCAAATTGGTAGAGGCCAGAGGTGTCTGCTGTCTCTGTTGCCAGTCTACCCATCCACATTTCTTTACAGACCAAGGGTGTCTGCGGATGTGTCTTCCTTCCTCTTAGAAACAAATGCTTCCAGCGTGAGGGGAAATAGCGGATACAACCGTTCCTAGATTCAGGTCTATCTTAGGGATGTGCGTATGGGTTATACGACTTTCTATTTTCTACCTTCCCAGATGATAAACAGCATAAAACCCAGGGATAGGAGAAACTTGGCATGATTGGACGGTGAGTCAAATCCTTGAACAACTTTAAAAAATATTTTAAAACTTTTTCAAGAAGTTTTCGGTTTTTCAGTACTGTTTTTCACAGTAAACAGAGGAGGATAATGAACTGATGTTCTGTCTTCTTGTGGTGGCATCTAACCTGGAGTCCCTGGGAGAGCGGAGAGTCATGACAAGGGCAGATAGGATGACTCTCTTCTGGGTATCTGTCAGCCATTTGTAGCAAAAAGTTTACATAAGTGAATTGCACTTTTCTTCTTATTAGATCTAGTTTGTAAGAGGAAGAGGGACATTTTAGACATATTTCAAAACTGAGTTGCTGATGAGGCCACAGATAGTTGTTCAAGGGTTCGGGGAAATCAGGCAGAGGCTCATCTGTTGTTAATTAATGAAATGAAACTGGGGTCACCAGAGTACAGCAGTGAATGAAAGGTCAGCGAATGGAAAAAACTGTCAATGAAGGAGGATGTCAGCAGAGTGGAACATTGTCAGAGATAAAGATCAGGGAAAATATACTCTTTGGCTGAGGTAGTGTTTTCTGGAAGTGACTAGGAGCCATGGTTTGGGACATTTCAAGCCAGACTGAGCACTATATGAATGGTCTAATTTCAATGAAATCTGTTAAATATTTTAAGGCTATTTGGGTTTGTGTAGAGATTAGTCGAAAAGATTTGTGAAAAAGTTTCTTTTTGGTTTATAATATGTTTTACAATGTGTTATTGCTGTTTTGTTTGGCTTTTTGGTTTTGAAGCTGAATACTAGTTTCTTTCATTTATTTCTGTGCTCTGAGAACTTTCTAGAGCCACACTCACTTCTGGGTCCAGCAGACTTAAAGTGATCGAAGATCTGTGCGCTAATTAGCGGTAGAGCCGACTGGGGCAGCCCAGGCCTGCTGGCTCTCAGTGTGCGATTGTCGCAGGATCGCATCCCCTCTGACAGTGGTTCTGTGGGGGACGGCCTGACGGTCGCCCAGACAGACCTTCAGCTTCGCTACCAACTTGCAAACTGTGGTCGTGAACAAACCAGTGACTGTAGTTACATTTCACCTGGCTCCTCTGTAAATGTTATTGGTTTCGTGCAAAGCGCATTTAAGAGTGTGTGTCTCTAATCGGGTCAGTCCTCATTCCCTTTTTTCCCATTGAAGCTTTTGAACCAGATGGCTTTGGGGAAGCCAGGCTCTTCTCTCCATTTGGGAGAGGCCCACGGCCATCTTCTGCCAGGTATTGAGACCTGGCAGGTCACGGCTGGTGAGGGCGGGACCCCATGGGTATCAGCAGGACTGTCCCCGCTTCGTGGAGAGAGTTAATCCTGTGGCATTTAGAGAAGTGATAGAGCCCAGTGATGGAGGGTGCCGTCTCCAGAGCCGACTCCTGGGCTCATATGCCCGCTTGGCCAGTTGTTAGCCTGTGTCTTTCTGAACCTCTATTTCCTTACCTGTAAAATGGGAATAATAGTAGCATCTACCTAACAGGGCAGTTGTAAAGATTGAATAAATACTTGCAAGGTGCTTAGAGCAGTGCTTGTCACATAGTAAACATTCAAGAGTTCTCTGATTACTTACATTTAAAATGGAATTCAAGTGGAGTTTCCTTGGATTGTCTGGTTTCTCTTCTCTGAGAACACTTACTAGAATATTGTTTTGTTGGATTTAAATGAGAGACCATCCCATGAACTATTTTGGAGCCAGGATAGAAAAAAATATGAAAACAGTTCTTTAGAGAAACACCAGAACCACAGAAGTTAATAAAAGTTAAAATTTAAACGCATACAATTAAATTGTAATCACAGTAGTGCCTGTCAGGTGTTTTGTTGGGTAGGCGTAAGACAGGCAGAGAACGGTGAGACTCGGGCACATTGATTGTTAGAACAACTACTTTGGGGAGAAAAATCTTACCTTAAATATCTGTATTATGCAATTAGAGAGACTGAAAAGGAACAAAACACTAATAGAAACAAAATGATAAACTCTAAACAGTGACACTCATATACATGTGCCAGTATCGGCTGACCCCTTTTTGAGATTGTCTGCGGCTTGTACTTGAACCTGTGGGAGTTCTGACTCCATGTCAGTAGTTGCAGTGGCCCTAGCATAGCGTTCCCTTAAGTGTGAGTTCCGTTAGCTATTAACAGATTCTAGGGGGGAAAAAGAAAGAGGGTACTCCATGGTCAAATAAGTCGGGGAACTACTTGAGTTAAATGAAATTAAACCAGTTTCTTTGGAGATACTTTTCAGAGCCTTTAATATGCCGATGTCTGCTGTGGCTCTCCCAGGGAGATACAACACACTGTATTTTTCTGACTTTTTGGACCAGCATCTCAGCTGTCCACTTCCTGCTGGACACCAGTGGTCTGGAGCACACTTTGGGAGATGCGCCCTTAGAACCATCGCCTCTTTCACTTTGTGTCTCTGGTGAATCCTAACAGGTGTAGCCACACACTTAGCTGCAGATCAAGGATGGAGGAAGGCCTCGCAGAGGAGGCTGGGTCCTAAGCATATGATCACGCTCTTGAAATAATAATTACTGATACCTATAGAGTGCTCACTGTGTGCCATGCACAGAGTCCCTCAGACATGTTAACTAATTTAATCCTCTTAACAACTCTGTGAGATAGGTCTGATCATTATCCCCATTTATAGACGAGGAAACTAATAGCCCGAGAGCTTAAATAGCTTGCCCAAATCAGACAAGTGGGAAGTGGTGAAGCCGGGATATGAACTCAGGTCCAGGAGCCTGTGTTCTTCCTTTCTCTGCTGCATGATTGTGGGGCTGTGTGTGTGTAGTTGTATGCGGTGTGTGCACGCCCAGGGCGGAGCAGTGGTGGTCATCATATTCCTGGATGAGAGAACAGTGTGAAAGTGTGAAATAACAGTGAGTTTTGTGTGGCTGGAGATCATATTTGGCAATGATGAGAAATGAAACCGTGAGTGTGTACATGTACAGATCCCGAGGGCCTCATCTGTCACACAAAGGAATTTGGGGTTTCTATATTGGAGCCACCTGCTCTTTCATCAGGTTACCTTGAGAACTTCAGGAAGCAAGCTGCTGATGAATAGAGACAATGCAGACGCTTGGTCAGGTTGGAGGCTAGGATGCACACTTGTACATTTCAGAGGTGGCACAGTTGTCACCCACTTCCTGCCATCGCAGCCTGCTGCGTTGCGGAACCTGTACTGAGCATAGACGATAGACACAGGGTCTAGCGGCTTATGCTTGAGTTGCACATAACACAGGATGATAAGGGATGATATTCTCCCCCTCGACTCCCTGCACCCCTGCAGTTTTTGAGGGCGTATTTATTTTGTGTGCTTCTGGAAGTGGCCTAAAGGCTAATAGAATGTAACTCAAGGAGATGGAGATAAATATTTAATGAGATTTTAGGGTCTTGTTTAAGGCTTGATTGAAGAGGTAAAATTTGGGCTGCCCTGTCTTCTGATATGACAACGTGTTAATTGTTTTTTAATGAAATAGTATTAAAAATATACAAGTATTCTCTCTGACCCAAATCTCTTTGCTTTCTGAGTTTGAACTTAGTGAGTAGTGAGGGTGTGGACTGCAAGGGATTTATCTGAAAACTTATCAGCATCTGCTTAGTTCCTGGGTTTGGATAGCAAGGGATATTTAGATTGGAAAACCCAGCGAAGACCTTATTCATCTTTTCTTTCCCCAAAGGAGGTGAGTGGCCAGTTCATTTAGAAGTGACAAGATGGTGACTTCATGAAAGTCGTAGAGCAGATCATTACAAGGACAGGACTAGAAAAAACGGAATTCTTCCGAGTCTAGGAATCTGGCCACTAGGGCTTCACACACCCGGAGCAATTAGGGTGTGTTGACACTTCTTTGTAGTGCTCAGCACAATGAGCAGGAGACCCCAGGAATCAGTGGTAATTGCGGGAACTCTGATATAGAGGATATTTATACAATAGGGGTGAGTTTGTGTGTGATACCTTTGAAATAAAAAAACCTATATAGTAGCAACATTTAAGGTTAATACTAGAAAGAATTTTTTTTAAGATTTTATTTTTCCTTCTTCTCCCCAAAGCCCCCCAGGACATTGTTGTGTATTTGAGTTGTGGGTCCTTCTAGTTGTGGCATGCGGGATGCTGCCTCAGCGTGGCCTGACGAGCAGTGCCATGTCTGCACCCAGGATCTGAACCCAGCGAAACCCTGGGCTGCCGAAGCAGAGCACGTGAACTTAACCACTCGGCCACGGGGCCAGCTCCTAGAGAGAATTTTTAACTTGCTCAATGTTATTTTGAAAAAATAACATCCGGTCTCAGTTCACATTTTTTTATATCCCTATTTTGCTTCTATGCCTGGTTGTCTTGACTTTGTTATTTGCCACTTTAAATCCTAAGTTCCCTGAGCAAGCATTCACATGGGGGCTGGGGAGCAGGGAGAAAGTGTAGGATGTGGGAAGATGAAGAGAGCGAGGAGGCAGGGAGTCATTTTAAGTGCGTTCAGGGCTTGCGTACTCCTGTCGTGGCCCTGCCACCAGGACTCGGCGCTGGATTATACGTCACACTTGGCAGCTGGCAGCCATAGACAGGAGTACGTGTGCAGTGGTGTCCACTTGCATCTGTGGGTTTTGGCTTTTCTTTTTAAATAGTTGTATTTGAGTAGTTACAGAAGGGTGACGTTTATCTTTGTGCATGGCATAATTCTATAATGTTTGTTCTTAGGTGGGTTTGCCGAGTTCTCCCGTTGTTTCCCTGGCCTCTGTGAAGGAAAGTCCACTCTAGTCCCCACCTGCATCTCTCAGCCTTGCTTACCTGTTGCCAACATTGGGCCAACCCGAATTCTTCCCAATCTCTATCTTGGCTGCCAGCGAGATGTCCTCAACAAGGTGGGTGCTTTGAAAATATCCTTCGTTGCAAGGTTTATTGTTAGCAGCTGGAGAAACGGCGCTTGCCCATTAGCTGTCATTGCAAACACACTGGCTCACAGAGAGAAAGTACACCGTCCTCAGTGTGACTCCTCAGTGTGACTCCCCAGTGGGCAGTTGCATCATCCTTTGGAGTCTGTTTTGTTTGCTGCTGTTGATTGCCATCGGAAACCTAAACTGCCGTCGTATTTGCTTGTTCCTCATAGGTCCAGGACACCTGGAGTAGGACAGGATTCTTCAGAAGTTTAGCCTTATCTTCTTAGGGTATTAATTGTTCTATTATAGTAGTCGGCACACTTGCCGAGGCTGATACTTCCCAGGTTATTTCACACTTAGAAATGTATTTATTTACTGCAGCGCACTAGGAACGGACTCACATTGGGCTTGGATTGAGGAGGACCTCATGATGACCATTGGCTGGGGCGGCGGGGCAGGGGGAGGCGGTAAGAAGATGGTTAGGACAGGGGCTGAGTCGTTACTGCAGGCCGCCCTGTCTAAGGTTGTCAGAGCAGTTTAGTGGAGAAAGAAGAGGGAAGAGCATGGGTTCTTGCTTGAAAGGACGTGGGCTATATTAAATAAGGTGTGCCCAGTGCAGGACCAATACTGATGGAGGCCCGTGTGTATAACGGTACCAGCGTAACAGGAGAGCTGAAATCCATCTGCCTCCGCGGCGTCATGCTCTTAACCAGCAGTGCTGGAGAACAGTGCTCTCACTGCCTGGAAAAGTGATTTTTCTCTAAAGCCTCTAATTGGAAAAGCAATTGAAGATCTTAATTCAGCTATTGATGATTTACAAGTGCTGCTTTCTTTCCTGTGTGAAGGGCAGTACCTTAACATTTTCTCCTTGAGTCACCGAAAAAATTGGGCTGACTGTAAAATAAGCTGCCAGATTGGCTGGTTTGAGCACACAGAAAGCAAAAGTACCCTATCATTGGGTAGCAATGAGGCATTTTTTCCCTCTTTTTTGTTCTCAGAACTCCTGCCTCTTCAGAGTTTTGCCTCGACGCTGTTGTTGCCACGTCTGCTCTCACTGTCAGGTTTGACATCTGAGAGCTTATGGCTGTGCTGAGCCTGTGGTGGGGTCCAATGCCTCAAGCATGTGATGATGATTAATTCTCTTTTAGAGATAAGCAAACTGTGTCACAGAAAGCAAAATTAATTTCCTAAAGTCACATGCATCCCTGGGACAAAGCTGGAGCTGCTTCATTTAAAGATTTTATTTTTTCCTTTTTCTCCCCAAAGGCCCCCGGTACATAGTTGTGTATTCTTCGTTGTGGGTTCTTCTAGTTGTGGCATGTGGGACGCTGCCTCAGCGTGGTCTGATGAGCAGTGCCATGTCCGCGCCCAGGATTCGAACCAACGAAACACTGGGCCGCCTGCAGCGGAGCGCGCGAACTTAACCACTCGGCCACGGGGCCAGCCCTTGGAGCTGCTTCATTTAATCCTCATATCAGAAAAATAAATAAAATGAAATCAAATTCTTAGTTAAGGATCCTGTTCAGAATTACCCCCAGTCAAACTTAACCAGTTAGCAGGTGATTTTACAAATAATTATGTTACAGATCATTTCTGTTACTTTTTCTTTTAAAGATTTTATTTTTCCTTTTTCTCCCCAAAGTGCCCCCGGTACATAGTTGTAATTTTTTTTTTTTTGAGGAAGATTAGCCCTGAGCTAACTGCTGCCAATCCTCCTCTTTTTGCTGAGGAAGACTGGCCCTGAGCTCACATCCATGCCCATCTTCCTCTACTTTATATGTGGGACGCCTACCACAGCATGGCTTTTGCCAAGAGGTGCCATGTCCACACCCAGGATCTGAACCAGTGAACCCCGGGCCCCCGGAGGGGAACGTGCTCACTTAACTGCTGCGCCACCAGGCCGGCCCCATAGTTCTATATTTTTTTCAGTTGTCGGTTCTTCTGGTTGTGGCATGTGGGATGCCGCCTCAGCATGGCTTGACGAGGGGTGCCGTGTCCGTGCCCAGGATCTGAACCGGCGAAACCCTAGGCCGCCGAAGTGGAGCGTGTGAACTTAACCACTTGGCCATGGGGCTGGCCCCCCATTTCTGTTACTTTTGACATTAAGTTAAATGGTACGTTCATTTGGTATATACTTTTTCCAGGTTTAGCAAATGTGTCAATTAACAACTCCCTAGGCGCCTGCAAGGTGAGAGCAGTTCAACCGGAACCTGGAGTTGAGTGAGGGGAGGATAGTTGTCTATTTTTAATTGGCTTTTAAATTATATTAAACAGGATACATCCATAGATGCATTGAGAGGAAATGGTTGTAGGGTTTATGGAAGTTCATGGGGAAGACAACTTGGACGAGGAGTTGTTACAGAACACAGTCAGAAAGCTTCTGTCAAACAGGTGCGGTGATGGGGCAGTGAGATAGGAAGGCACCCATAGGCTGGCGGCTTTGAAAGCAGAGAGTAGCAATTTATATTTAATCTCTAGATTCATGGTTGAGGAGAGTCTCAGTGCTGAAGGGGATGTTAGAGGGCACTTAGTCAGCCTCTTATATTCAATGAATGAGGAAATCGATATTCCAGAAATGTTAAGTGAATTCTGCAGCATCTCCCAGGGGATGGTGAGTTTCAGACCCAGGTTTGCCTCCATTTCACAGATAGTATAGACTGCAGTTCCTGTCCCACACTCTGATTTACGCTTTCTAGAAGAAATAACATGCATCTTGTTTTTCTTAAAGATATCCAAAGATGAAGATTTTGTAACCTTTCTAATAGTACGTTCCTTTTTATTAAAATTTAAAAGCCGAAGTCTTTAAAAACGGCAACCACAAAGCCACTAATTTTATTACTTTTTTTTTTAATAAAGTGCCACCAAAATATCTTGAAAGCAGGTCACAGATATTTCCTGAGGAAGATCATAATACTTACCATTTAAAGTGCTGGGTTCTTTATGTTACTGCCTTTAACTCTCAGGATAGAGTAGGAGCAGGTTGGCCCTGAGCCGTCCGTCAAGTCATGCACCCAAGATCTCTTGGCTGGGAAGTCACTGACTTCAAAGCTGGTCAGTGGCAGGGATCACACTCAAACCCAAGCCACTCTGGCTTTAAGCCCTGTGTTTATATAACACCAGAAATACTCATCTTCTGGAAAAGGGAACTCTCTGTAACAGGCTGTTAGGAAGGACTGACAAATCTTAACAGTATGTTGATCACAACTGAGATTTTCTTTCCCTGGTTTTCCACAGCATATTCTATACCAGCACTGTCCAATAGAAATGTAATGTGGGCCCCATGCATACGTTAAAATGTTCCAATAGTCTCACTACAAAAAAATGAAAAGAAACAGGTGAAATTAATTTCAAGGACATTTTATTTATCACAATATATCTGAATATTATACTTTCAACATGCAATCAATATAAAAAATGATCACTATTTTTACTTTTTTTGGACTAAGTCTTTGAAATCTCATGTGTGTTGTGTAGTCGCTGCACGTCCCAGTGCGGACTAGCCGCATTTCAGGTGCTCAGTACCCCCTGTGGCTTGCGGCTGCCATGTTGGACAGTGCAGGTCAACATTCTCAGAGTGTCTCTTTTTTTTTCTTAAAGATTGACACCTCAGCTAACATCTGTTGCCAAGCTTCCTTTTTTTTTTTTCCTTCTTCTCCCCAAAGCCCCTACCGGTACATAGTTGTATATTCTAGTTGTGGGTTCTTCTAGTTGTGTCATGTGGGATGCCGCCTCAGCATGACTTGATGAGCGGTGCCATGTCTGCGCCCAGGATCCGAACTGGCAAAACCCTGGGCCGCTGAACTGGAGCATGCGAACTTAACCACTCAGCCACGGGGCTGGCCCCTCAGCGGGTCCTAATTTTTAGATTTCAAAGATGTGGCTGTTCTGTGAAAGACCATGAGAAGTCATTGGTAGCAAAAAGAATACTTTTATTTTCCTTTTCCCTTACAACTGTCCTTTTGTTTCGCACAGTCTGCTCTTTGATCCTCTAGTCTTTGTACTAGAGTCGGAACAGGAGCACTTGTTATACTTGGTGCCCGTTCACATCTGAACTGAGTGGGATTTGAGCGAGAATCTCTAGTTACTTTGTGAAAGACAAAAGTTCTTGATCGTTTTTCTCCTGTATCACTGAAAGTGTCAAGTAGGGACTTCTGTCCCACACTTGAATACACATACTGTGTGACGGATCACCTGCTGCGAGTCGCGACCAACGCGGAGCTGTGTGTGCGGTGAGACCCGTCAGCTCTTTCGCTAAAGCAGGCCCGTTGCCCCCTCGTCCCCATTTTAACCGTGTGCTGTCAGCCTTCTTTATGTAGCTTCTTATTTCAGTCTTTTTAACACGCAACTTGGTTTTCCGGTGCGACCTTATTGTTGTGCTGCCACTAGGACTGCTGCTACTTTGTCTCTTGTTCTTTTAGGAGAGTTAGGCAATGGCCTAGACACTGGATAGCCAAATACCGCTTTCAGGTTTTCCATATGACCTAGGAAGACAAAAGGTCATCACAGTTATCAGTAAAAATATTTATTCACTGTCCACTGTGTGTAGAACACCACACAGGGTGCAAGTTGGTTAGACGAGGCCTGTTCATTGAACAGTAATTCACAAGACAAGGTGACGGACTCAGAGTGTCACCCCCGATCCTGAGGCAGCTCTGCGTCACAGTTGAGAGGCAGCTTCGGAGCTGGGCAGTTTTTCGTCCCAGGTCCCCACCTTACCAGCCGTATCACTTTAGCCAAGTTACTGAATCTCAGTTTCTTCCCCTACAAACTAATGATTCCTGCCTCCTAGTGTTCACGTAAGGTTCCGATGAAATGACGTATGCCAAGCACTGAGTACAGTCCCTGGTTAGTAGGGACCCTCGTTACTGTCCTAACGAGGTGGCATATACCAGATGCTGGCGTGAGCAGTAGACACAGTGGGTGCGGTGGGCTGAGGAATGCTGGAGGGAGGAAGTAGGACTCAAGGGCGGCTGTGAAGGCAGGAGCAGTGGCAAGTGCGAAATTATTCACTGAATTGAAAAATTACAATTCTGTTACCTAGAATTGCAGGGCCCACAGTGATTTAATGAGATCTCTGTCCTCAGCCTAGCTGAACAAATAGAATAGTTTTATTGACACCATGTGTTAAGCTGTACTCCACGTATTACTCGACAGTCCACATCAACAGATGATAGAGCCTGTGTTTAGAAATTAGTCCAACCACAGGGGGAAGTTTATTTCATGGTTTCGGAGAGAGAAACTTTTAAAGGGAAAAAATAGTGGAAATCATAATCAATAATAAAATTAAGATTTTAAAAAATCACAAATATTACTTTTGAAAGTTTCTTAATTGTATATTGAAACTTGAATCCGTTTTCTAAGTTCTTAGGGGGCGATCTCTTCTGCTTTGCAGATGAACCCTTTTTATATCCAGTCTGCTCTGTTCAGTGTGATTTCCCTGCTTAAAGCCAATTAGGAGAAAGGACAACTTGAATTAGTGAAAAATACACATTACAGGTTTTTTTGGCGGGAGGGGGACAATAGCTTTATTGAAATATGATTTGTATATCATATGATTTACAAGCTATTTTGTAATTGAAGTATAATTCACATTACTTTCAAGTATACAACATAATGATTCAACATTTGTGTGTATTGTGAAATGATCACGACACTAAGTCTATAAGTCTAGTTAACATCTGTCAACACACAGAATTCTTTTTTCTTGTGATAAGAACTTTTAAGATGTAGTCTCTTAGCCACTTAAACAATACAGTATGATTAACTATAGTCACCATGCTGTATGTTTCGTCCCCGTGACTGAGTTCTTTTATAGCTGTAAGTTTGTACCTTTTGACCCCCTTCATCTCTTCCCCTCCCTCCACCCCCTTGCCTCTGGCAACCATCCATTTGTTCTCTGTATCTGTGAGTTTGGTTTTTGTTTGCTTTTTTAAAGATTCCATGTATAAATGAGATCATACGGTATTTGTCTTTTTCTGTCTTATTTCACTTAGCATAATGCTCTCAGTGTCCATCCATGTTGTTGCAAATGGCAGGATGTCCTTCTTTCTCATGGCTGAATAATACTCCATTGTATATGTACCACATCTTCTTTATCTGTCACCCATTGATGGACACTTAGGCTGCTTCCGCGTCCCGGCTGTTGTGAATAACACTGCAGTGCGCGTGGGGTGCAGATGTCTCTTCAAGTCAGGGTTTTCGTTTCCTTCAGATAAATACCCAGAAGTGAAATTGATGGATCATCTGGTAGTTCTAATTTTAGTTTTTCTGAGGCGAGGACCCATATACTTTTCATTATTCTGTTCCATACTGAGTTCATCCATAGTAACAGGCGGGAAGGGAGAGTATATAGGTGCCTGTGCCTGGTGGAGGGTAAGTGTGGTGGCAGAAGTTTATCAACATTTGCTTCGGTTTCAACTTTTCCAGTGTAATAGGAAACAAGATCATCCATCAGCTGAGCCTGAGCAGGGACATACAGAAAGTTTGAAGGAAAAGGGGCATGGTTGGAATGGCACCTGAGAGAGATGGAAAGTGAGTGGACTAGGGGAATAAGAAGATTGCCGAGGCGTGTGGATTGAGAGTGAGATCGGCAGCGTGGCAGAGTGGTTTTCTCTGGCCGTGTGGGTGCAGAGGTAGGTGAGGCAGAGAACTCCATTTCACCAGGGTTGTAATCTCAGCAAGTGAGTGTGGAGAAGCGATAGTGGGACAGGGGAATTGAGGGTGAAAGCAAGGGAGTGATTATAATGATTGACCACAGAATTTAAGTTGGGCAAGGAAGGCAGACAGACATCATAAGGATGAAGGACAGAGAAAAGGAGGTAGGATAACAGATTGTGGGTGCTCGGGGGGCTGAAGGATTCCAGGAGTGGAGGCGTGAGAGAGAGGAACCTGGAAGGAGAGGAGGAGGAGTCCAAGAGTGGGTTGTGTGAGGTGGTGACTAAGGAGGGGTGTGGTTGTTGGTAATGGCAGAGACCACACTAGGTCTCATGGGAGGGAGGGGTTAAGGTGAGTCGTTGAAAGAACTGAGAGGCCAAGAGGTTGGAAGGACATTTGAAGGCCAGAGAAGAAAGATTACTTTATCAGTAGAAAGCATGTATTAGCAGACTTAGCACAAAGTTGTTCTAAATATTGAACAGTAGAAGATGACTGCTCTCTGGAAGCTTACAGAGTATGATGTTTAATTATGGGACAGAGTAGTACTCAGCCTTGGTGTTTCACACAGCATACTCAAACAAAGCTGAATGAATTACGTAAGTGTCTTTATAATTTAGTAAGAGTCATTGACATCCTTCTATGAATAAAAGCAATAAAAGCAATCATTATTCTGTAAAACAGACCCATTGTTCATCATTGTAGCTCCATCCCAGTCAGAAACACTGACACGGTTGCCCTCTCCACCGCTTATACGTACATTGATAAAAATAACCAGGGGAGCAGGTTAATGGATAGTTGCAGGAAACGCCAGCAGAAACTTTGACTTCAGAGATTCACTGACGTCTCCACGCTGATGCCCCCAGCAGGTGACCCCTGCCCACGGCTGGCAGTAGGCTCCTCGCTCTAGCTGGCCTACTTTTTGCCATTTGAATGGTATGCTCACCAGGAGGCAGGTGTATTTGTTCTCAAACCTGTTTAGGCCAGTGTACTTGTTACTATAATTGTGTACATTCATCAGACTATTACATACACCAATGAAATATGAATGAGGGAAGAGAATTGTTTTTCTGTGACCAAAGTTAAATGTTGTCGAAAGATTCAGGAAAAGACAAATTGCTTTATGCTTTTTTCTTTCTAAACTGGGGGTGGGGAAGGCAACTATAAAATACTCAGGAGACAGTCAGCATCTAGGATTCCGTACTGATGCCATTTCACAGGTCCCTGGTCTTTAAAGAAATGGAACTATAAGTGGTCAGTGCATTTGGTTGTGATTTTCTTAAGAACTCCAATCAGCTAATTATTTTAAAAAAGAAAAAGCCATGGTCCTGCATCCGAAATGAGCGAATTAATGTACATATATTTGTTTTGAGTTAAAAATAAAATGTTTCAAGTATATATGTATCATTTTTAATGATTTCCTTCTTCAACTGACTTTTTCCAGATGAGAAGAGGGTACTTATTTATGGTATTTAATTTAGTAGCTAAATTACATTTAAATTTTATATGATGACATTTTAGGATGTGCGTCTGCTTTTTTGTGTCTAAAATTGACCATGTTTTATTTATCAAGTCCCATCTTACTACAAAAAGAATTTCTGGTAGCAGCTGGATAATCAATTTACTAAGTAGATTTTTTTAAGTAAAATTTTTATAAATCAAGTTATATTTACTATTGAAATTATTCCATTTATTTCTCATTTCGTGTTTAAATTATTATCACTTAATTTCAACACATTGTCTTTTTTCCCCCTCCCCCTTTTGCCAGTTATCTAAAATAAAGCTACTGTTTAAATGCATCTTTTGTGGTGCATTGTTTTCTAAGTGGCGAATACTTTTGAGATATGAGCAGCGTTGTAAGCTTGGATTATTGGTGTTGCTGAAAGCAGGTCAGAGCTGCGCCTTTTCCATGATTCCTTCCTGTCCAGCCATGGCTGTGCCGTTGCAGTTGCCCGCGTGCGGCTGTCAGTGTGTGGGCAGTGGACGTGCCTGTGGGCAACCAGTCCTCAGCCCAAGCAGACACCAGGGCAGACGTGGCAGTGAGACCAGCTCTGTACTGCCTCCGACTGCAGTTGAGGCTCCAGTAAGGGGAGAAAGGGGCAAAATAAGACTTGGATAAGCCCCCTAATAGCCGTCTAGCATCCTGAGTCTCCTGCTAGAGTCCTTGCCCAGAGTGGTGTTCCTTTACTTTCTAGTTTGTTATAGTTAAAAAGGGTAAACAAGGATGAAGTTGAAACTTGATATTCTAATACTTAATTTAGTTGAAAAAAAAAAAGGTCTCTATGTAGGCTAGGTACTTCATTGCTTCACCTAATTGGCCTTAGAAAGGACTTCAGTCGAGTGTGCTGATTCAGAGGAGAGATGCTGGAGATGACTATGCTTGGATGTGGATTTTGACCTAAAAAATAAATTGTTAGATACTATTTTGTTAACATGTACCATGTGCTGTAATAGTATATTATCAATAGGCCTCTAGCAAAGGTGCCCAACAAATACGTTTTTATTGAATTAAGGTTAAGTGGTCATTTCTACAAAATGTATGTTATTAGGCTACTTGTTGGAAGTGTCCATCGTTATGGTCTTTCTATGGGGAAATGAAATTTGACAGTCACTATTGACTTGTGACATGTTTCGTCCTGAGTGAGAACTACCTCTCGTGTGGTAGGTAACACTGTTAGTCTCAGCCCATTTTCTCAGAAACTTCTATCTTCCTTTTTGAATTGGGTGGAAAGCAATGTCACTACTTCCTTTTACTTTTAATTTAATCAGTCTTTGTAGTAGTGTTGGTGGAAAGGGGAAGGAACTATAAAGTGGTTCCTTTTTTTAAGGTCCATTGGTGAGAAAGGCCTTTGCTCCCGTTAACCCCCTGCTCTTCCTACGTGGGAGACGCGGGTCGATCAGACGGTAGTAGACAACCTCAGCACAGAAAAACAGATGTGACCTTTGCTACGTGTACAGAAGTCTGAAAGCTGTAGCAGTAAACACTGTTACCATCTTCACAGCCTGATGATTAACCTACAGGAGCACACGAGGTGTCCGAAGACTGGAGGGTCGCTCACTCAGAAGCTCGCCTGGGTCCAAAAGCCCCTTCTTGACGTTATCATGTCAGTTGAGAGAGGGCTGCATCCATGATCTGGATTTGTTGTCTACCTTTATGTAAAATAAAGTATGTTTATTGTGTCAAATGTGGTAAATGAAGGGATTAGGAAATTGGTGTTTCAGGAGGGTAAAATAGGAAGGAAATTACCCACTGTCCTTCAGGTGGTTGGAAAAGATTTGTAGAGGAGGTAGGTGTTCCAAGAAAAGGAAGAAGTGACCAGGGTTGCCTAGAAGAGAACCTGCTCAGGCTTAGATGCTCCCTCAGGGGCAGCAGTGGATGACTAAACGGAGTGGGGCCGGGCAGGCCTGCCTGGAGGGGTGGCCGGGGTGACAGGTGCACAAACATGTGCAGAGCGCAGCTGTGCACCTGGTGCTGACGGCAGACAAAGAAGCAAGAATCAGTCCAAGATCTCACTACTTCACCACCTAATGGGAGAGACAGGAATTCTCTGCTGATTATAACACGGTCTGCCGGGTGCCTCTCTGTAGGGGGGACAAAGTACTTTGGAAGGACAGAGGACAGCTGGTTAATTATGCGTTGGGGGAAGGAGCTCATAGTAAGATTAATTTAAACAAAGTTGGAAAAGTGGGAGAGAATCACCAGGAAGAGGACCAGCGCCTGCAAAGCGCAGGAACAGTGTGAACAGCAGCATGGAAGGGTGGGTGTACATGTGACGTTCAGGGAGTGGGAGCTTGTCCGTGACAGGAGCAGGCGATGAGACACAATGGATAAAGCACTTAGCCCGTGTGTTTCTAGGTAAGATTACTCTAGTTTTTGTTCAGATATGGTTTGGAGAGGAAAACACCACAAACTTCAAGAGTTCCGTGGTGGCTTTTTTGTCGTCATGATGAGAGCTGACCACCAAGCAGCAACTGGGAGCAGAGAGAAGAGAAATAGGACAGGCGACACCAAAGGGGGTGGGCAGCTCTTTGCATGGGGCTTGTGAGAAAAAAGAAATGAAATGATCCTGTTTTCTAGCTCAGGTGTCTGAGTGGATGTTATTACCATAAACCAGTTTTGGAAACAGGAATCTGGGGCAGTGAAAGGAGAAAGCTAACATGTTGAGTTTATGACATTTTGAGTTTGAAGGGCCTGAGGACCATCCAAATAGAGACATCCAGTAGGCAGTTGGAAAGAGGGGTTGGAAATGGAAGAGGAGATGTGCATGTATTTGTAAGAGTCATCAGCATGTAGAACTGATAACTGAAGCTGGGGAAGTAGATTCAGCCTTCAGAGAGGGTACTGAGAGAGAGAAGACTGCCCAGGACTGTGTCTTAGAGAGCAACCCGCGTGTTCAGTTTGGGAAGAAAATGTTCTTGTGTCTGCTTATATTCTAAAGTCATCGTAAAGAGTTGTGGTTTTATTTTGTGTTCTTCAGTCCACTTCTCTAGTCATGAAGATACTAGAGAGTTGACTATACTAATGATGTGTGATCTTCACACATACCATTTTAAAACAGCCCTTTTTTGCCCTTAAAAGAAATTGCTGTGAACTTAAGTCTCTAAATGTTGCCGTGCCTGCTAGGCTTTTGGACTTGACTGATTGAATGAACTCGGATTATTTCAAGGAAACTAGTAATTTTTATCATTACGTTCCAACTTTATTCTTTCACAACGATCGTGTATTTTATGAGGAGAGTGTTGACTGTGAGTCACTTTCCTGGCTCGTTCCCTCCGTAGGAGCTGATGCAGCAGAATGGGATTGGCTATGTGCTGAATGCCAGCAACACCTGCCCCAAGCCCGACTTCATCCCCGAGTCGCACTTCCTGCGAGTGCCTGTGAATGACAGCTTCTGTGAGAAGATCCTGCCGTGGTTGGACAAATCCGTAGATTTCATCGGTAAGTCGCTCAAGTAATACCACGGTCCTTTGGGTTATGGTCTCATGTGTAGGTGCACCCCTTCCTGCCTCCCCTTTCTTTCTCTTTAGAGAAAAGGAGCCTATCCCAGAGATTTCAGAAGTCTGAAAACAGCACATGATGCTGCTTATCTCAGTTAGTTGCCAAGGCGACGTGTGTGTGTGCTGTGCCGTCCTAAGGGCCTGGCCATGTGACATTCTAGCTCACTGAACACTCTCAAGGTTAAGCCTGAGGGGGTCTGTGATTATGTTATCTGCAAGTGTTTGAAAATCAGTTAAACTTTTGGGGTTGAATTTTTTACCCACTTGTTCAAATTCTGTGAAAGACTTTGGGAACTTTGGTGGCATTCCTTAAATGGTTTTTGCCTTGCTGCTATGTTTTCCCCAGAGAAAAGTCAAAGCCTGTGAAAACAAATCGCATTACATTTCAAGTCTTTATGTCACAAGATTTCTAAGCCTCAGTCCATGTGCCAATAATTTCAAGTAGTTATTGGATCTAATAAAATTCCAACACTCACACACTCACACACACACACACACACACACACACACACACACCCCCACACACACACAGAGGCTCATTTCCTTGAGCCTCCCCAACTTTTAGCTTCAGATGCTGTTGTGACATTGTGGTGCCGCAGGATCAGGTCTGCTGGTAGTGACTTGGTCACGCGTTTGAAACATGGTTCCCGAGGAGAATCCTCTCTAGCCCCTGAGCAACATCCCAAGGTGTGGCTCCTGGGGCTCCATGGGAGGGGTTTTTGTTGTTTTTGTCCCCTAGTCACATAAGTGTGAACACACAAATCCATAATTAAAGACTCTGAATTGGTTACTGTAATTAAAAAAAAAGAATTAATTCCTTTTAAAAAGTGAAGTTATGTAAATTAAGCCTCTCCCTATATTCTTTCATCTGTGAGAGGAATTTTCTAGATGATATTTTTGGAACTTTGGGTTATTCTGAAACAGTTCTTTTTTTCCCCAAGATTCCAGATTGCCAAGAGTTTTCATCTTTAGTTAAGATGCTTTCTGTGAAACATCTGAAGATAAATGGCTTAGATAATTCACATTAAAATAATCACACATGACCCTCCCCAAATTAATCCCCCCACCATTGTACTTCTAGGAAATATTCAGCATCTCATTCAGTTTTTGCCTCTTCAAAAGATAACAATTATGGTTAGTGTTCCCATTGTCTGTCACATCAGTACAGACATGTGGCTCTAATTTCAGCTGAAGGTGCGTTTTCAGAATCTATTTAGAAGAGAACATGATTCTGTTGAATCGTGACAATGTCTAAGCTTTAGGAGGGTTAGTAGAAAAGAGAGAATATGAATAACTTTGCCCCCCACTTAAGTTCTTCTTTCTTGGGAGATATTGGGGTCACCCTGCCACTTTTAATTCATACAAAAGGAATTTTACCATGTTCCAAGTTGTTAAATACACACACACAAACACACTGTGATTTATTTGTAATATCTGAAAATATTTCACTTGCTTGGCCCTATTTACTAGGACCACCGTCTTTATCCCACACAAATAATTCCAGGCAAAATCCCCAGCCCACTTGTGGCATCCAGCCCATGCTCACTGTAGCTGCTAGTCTCCTCCGGGGCGTTTTAAGCCACAGTTGGTCACAGCAGAGTATGTCATGTGAAGACGGACCCTCATACCAGGACTTAATAACTTAGAGGCTTGTGGGGGTGTTTTTTGTTGTTACTTAAATTTAAATAAGTTGCTGGGTTTGTTGGAAGGACTCAGGTTGTCCTGGACGTTTATCTTTGTTTTTAGTCACTGTAGCCAGTGGTCAGCACGGTTTGCCTGTTTGTGCTACAGGACACTCTTGAGGTGCCCCCAGCCCCAGGTGGCCACCTATATGGGCTTTCCTCCCTCCTGCCGTCCCCCTGGCTCCTGCCCCGCCTCACCTACCCCTCACTCATGACTGTGCACACGTGTGGGCCATACGGGGAGGTCATTAAGAGTGTATACTTTGGAGCCAAACTGTATTTAAGTCCCACCTTCCTTGGCTATTAGTTAAGTGATTTGGGGTAAGTTACTTAAAACGTCTCTGTGCCTCAGTTTCCTGATTTGGGAACTGAAGACAATCTGTCTACCTGGTAGGGATATTGTGAGGATTAAAATAGATAATATACGTAAAACACCTTGCCAAGTGCCTGACTCATCATTGGTTCTTAATAAATAGTAGCTGTTTGACAGATTATCTGAGAAGTTCCTTTTCTTTTTCTTAGAGCTGTACTGCCCCCTCAGTTACGACTGCCTTCCTTCCGGCCTTTGTAACTTCTCATCCACGCTGGCTCCCCTTACCTTTTCATTTATTGCCCTCTCTCCCTTTTTTGAAACCTAGATTTTGTCCCTGAATTGCTGCGGTGGCAACCAAGTGCTTGTCTGATGTCCAGTTTTTGCTGTCAGTGCCTCCTCGCTGTCCTCTATTCAGGACCCCGCAGAGGCTCCTTAATTGCCCACGTGACCTTAGCCCAACATCCCCAGACTCTCCAGCTCCTGCGTGCCCACCCCCGACCGCCTTCTCAGGGGTTCCTGGCCGCACAGGCACGAGCTCAAGCCCAGCAGGCTGCTCTGTGCACCTGGTCCTGTCCCAGCATAGGGCCCTCCTGTGCATGGTCCCCTTCTCCCCTCGCCAGGTCTCTGGGTGTTGCTGCCTTTGCTTTAAGACTCACTTTAGCTCTCACTTCTGCCAAGAAGTCTGTTCTGATGAACCCCACTCCAGTGTAAGCGCTTTTTAATCAGATTTTTAAAAACACATCATCAAAAGAGTTCTAATGGTAAAAACAGTGTAAGTATGAGGCAGCAAATTGGAAAAACAGAGAAAAAGAAACCTATAGCCTCAACATCCTAACACATCCGTTATCATCATTTTATTTCCTCCAACCTCTGTTAAATTTTTTTATAAAGCTTGCTTTTTTAAATAGGTATCGGTCAGCCAGCCATTATTGACTGGGTACTCACCGTGCACCCAGTGTGAAACCCTTTGGGGGGCTGTTACACGCAGGACCCTTCCAAGTCCTCATAGTCAAGTTTTGAGATAATTACTAAAGATAGAGAATATTGTCAACATTTTAAAAAAATTAAACCCAGCCTCCTTCCAATAAGAATTTGAAGCAGCTTACAGTAAGAGATGGGGATCAGAAGATAGACACATTCACACACATACACATTAAAATGGGATAAAAGGGCAAGAACCAAGTAATATGGGGCTAGGAAAGATACGGTAAAATCTGTGAATGACAGTTACCTAGTGAAATTGCATGAAAACCATAGCTTTGAGCTTCTTAGCAGCCAACGCAAAAGGGGAAATACTCAAGAGTAGTAGAGGCTAAATACTACAGAGTTGAGAGAAGGAAGAGAACTGTGTAGGCCCAGGAAGGAAGGAGGGCACTGTGTACACGGGTTTACGTAACATCATAGTGTATGGCACGTACCTCTTTGTTTCAGTGTTGCTGTGTATTCGTTTGTTATTGTTTTACTGTGTTACATTTCCCTATCTAAAAGGAAGCTGCTTGATTGTTCCTATACTGTCTGAAAGCTCTAGGTGTTTTGTACATAATGACTAATAAATCACATACATTCGAAATTTGTGGCACTTACAGCAGAGGTGGTGAGATTAGAGTAGCTTTGTATTATTCAGCAGCTGGAGCAGATTCCCTGGGTATCCGTTAATTACAAGAATTTTGACGTAAGGTGTGGTCATATCAACTGAAACAAGAATGGAAACGGAAGACGTTAGCTCCCTGGCAGCAGCTCATGGTGAGCACACATCACTGTTTAGAACTGAGGCAGGCGGCACTGGCTACAATGTGAGTTGCTTCCAGGCTGGTGAGAGAGCTTCATCCACTCTCACCAGAAAGCTTTGGAAGCTCCTCAGCAGTGAGATGGCAGCCCTGTCTGATTGCATTTCCTTGGTTCTTGGTTCTGACAAAGCGTTCATGAGTCCTTCCACCATTTTGGAGAATTAACACACTGCCATCAGACAGTAACTCCTGGATGTAAAGGAAGGGATCAGATTCCTTGGTCTTCATGAAAGTGACCCACTAAACCTGACTCTTGGTAGATGCGTGGTTTTCTCCATAAATTCAGCAAATACAGTTGAGCCAGTTTATGACATACAGAAAAGTCTCCTAAGAAAAATAGGGAAACTATAGGAAGATAGGTTCTTTGAGCCAGCTTTTTTTTTTCCTTTTTGCTGAGGAAGATTAGCCCTGAGCTAACAACTGTGCAAGTCTTTCTCCACTTTATATGTGGGTTGCTGCCACAGCATGGCTGACGAGTGGTGTAGGTCTGCGCCTGGGATCTGAATCTGCGAACCTGGGCCACTGAAGCAGAGTGCACTGAACTTAACCACTATGCCATGGGGCTGGCCCCGAGCCAGTATTTTTTAAAATTTTATTTATTTATTTTTTATTATTTTTTTGAGGAAGATTAGCCCTGAGCTAACATCTGCCACCAATCCTCCTCTGTTTCCTGAGGAAGACTGGCCCTGAGCTAAGATCTGTGCCCATCTTCCTCTACTTTATATGTGGGACACCTGTCACAGCATGGCCTGACAAGTGGTGTATAGGTCTGCAGCCAGGATCTGAACCGGCGAACCCCAGGCTGCTGAAGCGGAACGTGCGAACTTAATCATTGCGCCACCAGGCGGCCCCTGAGCCAGCATTTTAAAGGAGCTTGACCTGGCATCTGGCATCTTTGTGTGTCGTGATGTGGTATCATTGTGATTGTCTCTCCCTCTCCCCACCTCCCTGCTTTCTAAATAGTAATGGATGTCACATATGTTTGAAATGGAAAAATATTTTTGGAAATTTAATATCTCTTGTATGTATCAAATCATGTTGTACACCTAAAAGTAATACAATGTTATGTGTCAATTATAGCTCAAAACTGGGGAAAATCTAGTATCTCTTACATAACTAAAAAAAGTTGAAGTGTGATGGGTAAACGAAATATTGGCTAAATCTTAGGATTTGGGATGTTATTTTCGTTATACTTTTCTGTGTTTCTGAAATTTTCTACACTAAACAAGTAGAATCATGTAATCACAATGTAAGATTTATACTCAGGGAAGGTTACTAAAATAGTAAATAATGTAAAAAATACATGAAAAGTACCGACTAAGAGTCAGGTGATCTGAGTCAGGGACAGACGGCTTATTAACATTTTGACCCTCGTTGTCCTGTATGTAAACAGTGGGGGAATTATCTTCCACTACCTCCTCTCCGCAAAAGAATATTGAAAGGAAAAAGATGTAAATACGTGAGATTTACTTTGAGGTGGCAGGTGAAAGGCATTGTGTAAGTAAATGGAAACAAGATCTCACTGCTGAACAGTCCTTACTAGTAACCCTTCTTGGATTTGACTCGCGCAGAGAAAGCAAAGGCCTCCAATGGGTGTGTCCTCGTGCACTGCTTAGCTGGCATCTCCCGCTCCGCCACCATCGCCATCGCCTACATCATGAAGAGGATGGACATGTCCTTAGATGAAGCTTACAGGTGAGGACGCGAACATGCTTCTGTGGTTGGCTTTTCATTTCACCTGAAACCTGAAGCGCTATGACGGTGACAAACCAAATTAAAGCAGATGGTGATGATTTTTGTGATACTCTTGTAACTGTGGGTTTTTAAATGGTCTTTCAAAGAGCGGAGAAGGCATTTTTATAATTTAGCATTAATTCTACCCTAACGTGTCAAATTCATCCTCAGCTCCTTATTAAGTTTAAGGAACAACAAATCCAAACAGAGATCTCTATCCTGTTACGTGAGTTTGTATGTTTCCCTAATTGAGGAAGTACCATTTCTTCTAATTTACATGAGAAAAAAACTCCTGGAGGATGCTCCTTATAGGGTTTCTACTTTGCCTCAAACTGGTGTCTCTTTCACTGGGAGGAAAGAAGCTAATAGAGGCAAGTCTAAAACCAAATAATCGTCAGACTCCATTCATCGAGTAAAATTTCCTGCGTTCTGCAGTTGCCACGTGTGGTTTTGACGGGGTTGCCCTCCCTCTCAAGATGGGAGGCAGATGACCAGAGCACCAAGGACTGGGGTTCTGTTTAGTGACTGGTGGATGTGAGTCCTCTGCGCGTCTTGTTGGATAGAGGTGGTTAGTTTTCATGTGCTAAAGGATCGCTAAATGGAGGCTCATGCAGCAGGCCTGTTGTAACTACTGCACTTTTTCTCAAATTGGAAAATGTGGAAAAAGGACGAGCTGCCTGAACAGCCTCTCATTTGAGGAAGGAGACTGAAGAGATGAGTCCTCCGTTTGTCTGCACCAGTTCTCTTGTCCTCTCTAAAGCCCTCTTGCACCATGTAGAAGCCAGAGGAGAAGGCACCTTCCTGTCGTGTTATGCCGTCCTCTTATAGGGCAGAGTCCTTCCTACTTTACACTTGTGATGGCTGAGCCCGTTATTTCTGTTTTTGTTAATTTGCTTTAGGTTACTCGATTGCCAAAGAGTTTATTTTTGGTTTTTCTCTTTCTGTATTCAAATAGAAACTTCCAGTGTTGTTTCACTCCTGCATCTTCTGAGAAGTATCCACGAGGGTCGGAGGCCACTAAAGAATTTACTGCCTCTAACAGTTTTTATTTCTGCAGTGAAACATAAAAGCCATTTGTAACAAGTTTTGATCGCTTGATGAATCTGCTTTAACATGGTGGTTACAAAAATGGACCCAGACATTAGACCTGGTTTTGAATCTCAGCACCATCACTTAGTAGCCGTGTGATTTGGGGCAAGTCACTTGAGGACTTTGGGTACCTAGATGACGGGGATAATTCTGCCCACCTGCTGTAGAGCAGTTTTGAGGAGTGAATGAGCTACTGCTGTTTTTGACGCGTTGGCGTAGTGCTGAGCACATGGAGACCATGCTGTGGCTGTTCTGTCACAAAGAGAAGGAGCTTGGAAATGTATGCTTTGATGCTCTGACCCTCGATACCCTGTTTTCTGGTCGTTAATGAAGAATGTGAAATGTTTTGAGGAAGTGACTGTGGGACTTTGAGAGTTATGGTATTGGAAAGTTGAAGCTGGAGAGTGGCTGTGAGGCTGTGCTTCTGATGGTGGCACCGTGGGAATGTGGGGGCGGTCCCTGTTGGTGAGGAAAGAATCATGTCTTATCAATTGCTTTGGAAGCCTTGGGTCCTTGAAAATAAGGGGGCTAAAACAAGAGCTTTTGGGGACCTGGCCCCTCTTCCTAGGTACATGTTATAAAGCTCCCCCAAGGAAGAGGCCCCTGTATTCTCCCCCTTGAGCTGTCTCCCTGAGTAAACCAGTCAGCTTCCAGAGGTACTGCGGAGGGGCTGATAATTCCTCGTCTCAGTTATTCACTTAATGTTCAGGTAAAGTATGGTTGTAAAACTCGAACTGTTTTGTTTTTTCCTCTCTTCATAGATTTGTGAAAGAAAAAAGACCTACTATATCTCCAAACTTCAATTTTCTGGGCCAACTCCTGGACTATGAGAAGAAGATTAAGAACCAGACTGGAGCATCAGGGCCAAAGAGTAAACTCAAGCTGCTGCACCTGGAGAAGCCGAATGACCCTGCCCCTGCAGCCTCAGAGGGTGGACCGAAAAGCGACCTGTCCCTCAGTCCACCCTGTGCCAACTCTGCTACCTCAGAGGCAGCAGGGCAACGGCCTGTGCATCCTGCCAGTGTGCCCAGCGTGCCGCCGTCACTGCTAGAGGACAGCCCGCTGGTACAGGCGCTCAACGGGCTCCACCTGGCCTCAGACAAGCTGGAAGACAGCAATAAGCTCAAGCGTTCCTTCTCTCTGGATATCAAATCTGTGTCGTACTCAGCCAGTATGGCAGCATCCTTGCATGGTTTCTCCTCATCAGAAGATGCTCTGGAATACTACAAACCTTCCACCACTCTGGATGGGACCAACAAGCTATGCCAGTTCTCTCCGGTCGAGGAAGTGTCGGAGCAGACTCCGGAAACCAGCCCAGATAAGGAGGAAGCCAACGTCCCGAAGAAACCTCAGACCGCCAGGCCTTCAGACAGCCAGAGCAAGCGCTCACATTCAGTAAGAACCAGCAACAGTGGTGCCACCCAGAGGTCCCTCTTGTCTCCGCTGCATCGAAGCGGGAGTGTGGAGGACAACTACCATACTAACTTCCTCTTCGGCCTTTCCACCAGCCAGCAGCACCTCGCGAAGTCCGCCGCCGGGCTGGGCCTCAAGGGCTGGCACTCGGACATCCTGGCTCCCCAGACCTCCACCCCGTCCCTGGCCAACAGTTGGTATTTTGCCACGGAGTCCTCTCACTTCTACTCCGCCTCCGCCATCTATGGGGGCAGCGCCAGTTACTCCGCCTACAGCTGCAGCCAGCTGCCCACCTGCAGCGACCAGGTCTATTCCGTGCGCAGGCGGCAGAAGCCAAGCGACCGAGCTGACTCACGGCGGAGCTGGCACGAAGAGAGCCCCTTTGAAAAGCAGTTTAAACGCAGAAGCTGCCAGATGGAGTTTGGAGAGAGCCTCATGTCGGAGAACAGGTCGCGGGAAGAGCTGGGGAAGGTGGGCAGCCAGTCCAGCTTCTCAGGCAGCATGGAGATCATCGAGGTCTCCTGAGAGGACGGCCTCTGTGACTTCCATGGACAGCTTTTTTCTTGTTCACAAAAAATATTCCCTGTAAATCTGAAATATATATATGTACATACATATATATTTTTGGAAAATGGAGCTATGGTGTAAAAGCAAAAGATGGATCAACAGTTTTTCTCTTAACATCCGCATTTGAGAGATCCGCTCATATTTCTCTCAACAAAGTGGAAGGGCACGTGGCAGGTTCTCCCCTAGATAGATGAAACGATTTTATGCAGTGAATTGCACATCCTCTTGTTCTTAGTGAATCGAGTTTTATTTGGTGTTGGAGACAGAATCCCCTACCAGTTTCATGTTGTGCTACAAAGAAATCTCAAATGCTAGCCCTCGTCCAGTCCCTTCCATCGTGCACCTTAGCGCTGAGACTGAGCCAGCTTGAGGGTCAGGTGGGTAGACCCTTTTAGGGACAGAACCTAATGGTAAATCCAAGAGAAATGATCAATTCCAAAGCTAACGAATTCCCGCTCACCTGACGGCCGAGTGACGCGAGCATCATTCTGCTGGACGGACCGTGCGGGGCCTTGCCAAGGTCGCGTTTAGAGCAAACCAGTACCTCAGAGTGAAAGTCGGGGCGTTCCCACCGCACGTCTGGTAGCCCATGTTCTAGGCATTGTGACCAGTAGGGAGCTAGTCCCGCTTGTCAGACCAATTTAAACTGTCCATGCACAGATGTCCAGCTGGGCCCGGATGGAGGGAGTCCACTTTTTCTTTCTTCTTCTCAGCTTTATGAAGAAAGAGAAGGGAAGCCATCTGGGATTCAGTTTAACAGCCAGGAATCTGGCAGTGCAATGATTTAAGCTAAGGTTGGGAGGCTAAACAAGTCTTACTTTCCTCTTTATAAATCAGAGAATTGTTCAAAATGGGATTGTTAATCCTTTAAATAGAGATTAACTTGGTTTCAAGCCAGATGTGAGTTTTTGGTAGCAGAACAGCAGCACCTCCAGATTCCCAGCCACAGTAGGTGTTTTCCATTTCTGTTTCCCTGCACAGATACATTTTGTAAAAATGTGACAATAAGGTAGAATTTTTTAGGAAACTACCAGAGGGAGAAAAACGAAGGAAAGATTGAAGAAAGTAAAATTGCTGAGGAGCAGCAGGGAGCTGTTGTTTTCTGGATGTTTCCTTTCCCCTCAGCACGCGAGGAGGGTGGCGTGTCTGTGATTCCCTTAGAGTTGCAGACTCGCTGGTGGGGCTGGGGGCCCGAGTGAGCAGGGACTGGGCAGAATCAAACGGCGTGGGAGGCGAGGAGAGAGCGGCTGGACTGTGTTTCGCTGTGAGCGGAGTGGGAAGCCACAGCTGAGCTATTCTCAGAAATCGTCCCCAGCACTTTCTTAGTAGAAAGGACATAGCAAAATGGAGTGGGCCCACGGCCGCTCAGCCCTTGACCTACAATCACTGTACAGAACCAGTCCTGGCAGCTGAAAGAGGAGGTGATTAGAACCAGTACACAAGTGACAGGACAGATCTGCTTTTAAACTTCCTGGCTTGAGTTCTCTCAACAGTGTGGTCCTCTTCTGAAACCTTCACTCACGTCAGCAGCTTTGGGGGTGGGGGGGTTATCATTGTTCTTTACTGTAAGTGTAGCTAGTTGCTGACTCATATCTCAGGTTTTTCTATGTTTGAGAAATGGACAGTCCTTTGACTAGGATGTGACTTAATGTTTCCTATGGTGACTGCTAAAACCAGCACAGAATGACGTGATTCAAAACTGACTTGATCATGACAATGATGACCTTCACTGAACTGGTTATGCACAAGTGACATGCTGTGAGGGGGGGCAGAAAAAGGGTAACTGAGTGCATCGTTACCTTACTGAAAAAACTGTTAAATGATCTGAGTTGGTTTTTCTGTCTACATTTAAATTTTGGATGTAATCAGACATTCTCACGGTTTCACACAGCAATTTTTGATGTGTTATGTGTACACACACCAAATGGCTAACAGCTCTCTGTTTGCAGAGTCTGGTCACAACTGTCAGACACGTTTCAGAAGTGAAAGCAATAGCTCCAATGTTAGTATGTTTCGGGAGGGTTGGGGACGTGGTTTTCACGAGATCTTTGGGCAGGAATTTGCCTCCCATCATTTGGGATTTCTCTCGGCCACGCTCCCCTTCCTTCCTGTGACTGTGATGTAGTCATACACTACAGCCTTTAGTCCTTGATTGCTAACGTCCAACAATCAGTTCTCAGAATGAAGACCAACCTGCGGAAGGGGTGGCCTCAGAGCGGCCTGGAGCTGACGGGCGTCGCAGGTCACGTGGGGCAGCTCGCTTCGGCGCGTAATCGTAGGGGAGGCCCTGCAGTCTGCTAGGAGGATACAGAATGGTGATTTTAAAGAGCAAACTAGACTTCTATGTGAGAAATGCTGGAAAATGGTTTAGGACATTTGTAAAGTTAGGTGGAAAGACTGTACAAATGTTTAATATGAATATAGTGTTCCTTGGGAATAAGGCAAGCTGTTGAATGGTTAAATTGTGCATTTCTCATTTTGATGTGTCATGTATGTTAATATGATGAAATAAAATCAAAACTGGTACCTGTTTATACATAAATATGAGAAAGGACCTCTCTTTGCAGCTATAAACTTCTTGGGAACAGCAGCATCCGAGTTGTGAAAGGAGGCCATAGTGGGACCTGTTCTGCTCCTCTCACAGCAAAGAGTTTAGCTCAAAATAAAGTGTAGGGCCGCCCCAGTGGCGTAGTGCTTAAGTTCACATGCTCTGCTTTGGGGGCCCAGAGTTCACAGGTTTGGTTCCCAGGCATGGACCTACACACCGCTCATGAAGCCATGCTGTGGTGGTGTCCCACACAGAAAATAGAGGAAGACTGGCACAGATGTTAGGGCCAATCTTCCTCACAAAAAATAAAGAAGTGTTGAGGTCATCAGATTGTGCTCCGTTATTCACATGAAACGTGGGATCATTAGCTAACAATTCAGTGCCAGCCTTCATTCTTTCCTGTGTCTACCAGATGCACACTACGCTGTAGAAACTTAAGGCACTTGGTGAATATTTGGTGACTGAATCCAGAATAAGTCCAGAGTAAGAAGAAAAAAGACCAGATACATATTCGTGGTACATTTTAATATAATATGTAAATGGTTTTATAATTCTTGTAGGGAAAACAAGGGAAAGTTATTAAAGATCTGTTCCCCATCCTTGCCATGTACATCTTCATGACTTCTCTGCTTATAAGTAACATTGGACATGACGATTTGTGAGACTAGAACTTGTCAGTTTGTTAATAAGGAATTATGCGTTAAAGGAATAAAGGATTTACCTCCAGGGCAAGCAGATGGAATAACGGCGATAAAAAGAATCACAGGTGATATCATGTAAGTTGGTTGGGAAAGGCTTCTGAGTTGCAGTCAGTCCAAGCAGGACTGGACTGGGTGAGCGAAGACGAGGAGAGCTGTGTTGGCCAGCGCCTTGCAAAAATCTGGAGGTGGGCGTGGGAGAACGAAGGGAGCATAGAGTAAGCGGGAGGGGCAGGAGCGGCAGGGAGCGGCTTCGGAGAAGGGGCGGGTCTTGGGAAGGGCTGCGGGTCAAGCCAGTTACTACTTAAGCGCAGACAGGCCAGCTGAGCACATGGTGCTGGAGGACTAGTTTGGGTCGCACGACTACAATCAGACCAGGCTTAGAGTAAGGGCAGGGAGGGAAGGTGTGGATGTGAAGGGGGAGAGGCACATCCTGGGACTGACTGACAGAACCTTTTACCCTCAAAACTTCCCTGTTTTATTTTAAATACTCCTGTGTGGTTTTGTCTTTCTGACACTAAACAAAAATGTGTAGGAAACCCAATTTGCCTAGGTGCTTTCCTCTGAATGTTACTCTGCTGCATCTATAGAAGTAGAAGAGGAAGTAAGTTATTTCTGGCATTCTGTGGAGCCTATTCATTCTTGTACAGCATAATTATACTCAGTTATAGCTTTAAAGTGTTGCAAAATCAACGGAAAATTACAGCCCCCTCTCGGAGGATGTTTACAAATCAATCAGTGTTGCAGTTTATGTGCAGAGACATCAAGTTGGGTTTATGTAGAAACAAGTTTCTTGCCTTTGGTTCCAGCTAAAACACAAGAGTCAGTTGGAAATGCTCTCCCACGGGACATGCAGAAGGCAGCCCCGTAGGAGCAGGGTCACAGGCAAACGGTCACTTGGATGGGTTAGTTCAGCTGTGGCCTGGGTCCCCTCTAGTTGGGGAATTATGACAGTTTCCGAGACTGAATTAAAAGTGTTTGGTTCACAAAAGCTCCCGGCATAAATGATGCCTCACCATGTGATAACAGGTAGCAGTGGTAGTATTCCTTGATTGGTGAAGAAAATGGAGACATCAGTAACTTCCATCAGGTCTTACACTGACACTGATGACTCTGAGCAAATCCCTGAGAGTAACGGACACACACGCCAGTGGACCACGTGAGATCCCATTACACTAGTGAGCAGCTAGATTTAGTTGCCAAAAAAGTGCTGTTTTTGGTCTGAAGGATGAGAATGGTCAAGTTACCTGGTCAGCCTTCCCCTCGGTAGTGATGATATTGGAATGGAAGGTATGTGCCTTGTGTGGGGGCAAGAAATGCAGCGCTGTTAATCAGTTAGTAACAATGATGACATCTCTGCAGCGCTATGTGGAGGAGGACTCCACCAGAGGAATGGAAGTCAGGGTTGGGGAAAGAAAAGCAAAATTACTTCTCTTGATTAAGAACAATTTTGCACCTAGAAAGTCCACCAGAAGAAAAATTTTCAGTTCACTCTCCCCTTCAATCTTTAGTATATTTTCAGTAATTTCCTACTGAGTACTCTATATCTGGGTTTAGCTGAGGTGTAAACAAATTGGGAAGACAAACACTGGATCTCTAGATTTTTAATACATTTGCTTGTAGCTCTCATTTCTGAAGATCACTGGTTTTGCTTTGGGACTTGCTGGGGGAAATGCTGAAACTAAGTAAATTCTACAAATCAACACAACCGGTGGCCTGTGTCAGTCCCCCAGGGCCGTAAGTTTAGGTAACCTTGGAAACGGCAGGTACAATTGTAATACCTAGAATGTACCTTTTTCACACACTGGAGGAAAAAGCAAAGAAATACCTAGCGAATACTTTACCAAAATATCCCTCGTTTCTTGAGTGCACGCCTATATGTCAGGGTATGGAGTCCGCAAATCTCATGTCATCAAATATTTACTCTGGCAGAGAACATAAAATAAGTTACTGAGAATGATACAACTTTTGAGGGAAAGACATGAAATCTGTAAAATTATAAAGGTGCTCATGAAAAAAATAAAATAAAAAATAAATAAATAAATAAAGGTGCTCATGAACTCTACAATCTCACTTGCTCTTAACCCCACAATTCATTTATTGTAAATTTGTATGTACGTAACACAAGGGGCAAAGGCGAGCTTCTACCAGCCTTCCACTTGAACTGGTGAAACAAGACTGCAGTAGAGGCCTCCTTGGTGGTGGTCAAACATGGATGAATAGACTGATAAGCAAAACAGGTTGTTGAAAGAAGGGAGCCACGGACACCTGTCTAATGTAAAATTGACAAAAGGAAGGACAGGAGCTCTCCCTTGAGAACTCAGAAGAACCTAAGGCCATTGTTCAGAGACAACAGGTAAAGATGCTCCTCCTCATTGCTAGAGTGAAGGATCAATTGCAGACTTGGAATCTTAGAGCTGGAAGGGGCTTGAGAGCCCATCCAGACCAGCTCGTGCCGTAGGGAGGTGGAAACTGAGGCTCAGGGAAATTTAAATGACTCACCAAAGATCAAGGCTGGAAACTTCTAGCCAGGGCTCTTTGACTACTCCAGGCTGTGTCCCCATCCCTGAAACATCCTATAACATCCAGATAGGTCACTGGGCATTAACCAACAGATCTAGCATGACTATCTCTTGAAATAGCAAATCACTCAGATTCCCAGAATCCACTGGAAAAAGTAAAATACTGAGGAGAGAAAGGACTAGTAATACCATCTTACCAGCTGGGGTTCAATCAGAGAAGAACCACTAGGAATGATGTAGAATAAGGGGGTGGTTAAACAGACTGACCTTAAGCAATTAGTTACAGAAGCTAGTAAGAGTCCTGGCTCAGCTGTTTCTCCGTCACCTGAAGTCACCGGGCAGGTGGTTGGGAAAGAAGCTGGATATGCAGTGGGGGAGAGCCAGGACAACTGAAGCCTGCAAGCAACAAGCTGCACCCGGCATCTGTCTCTCACCGGCACCTATGCTGGCCTCTCCTCTACTCTCAGCCTTCGTCCTCCTTGCTGCAGATGACCTGAAGGAGAAGCTAGGAGCATACCTGGCCCAGGACTTGGAAAATCTGGAGAATTCTATGGGAGCCGGCAGAGCTGTGGGCCCAGCTGCTGCCCACACCGAAGGTGCAGCACATCCCTGAAAATGTGCATGCGATGCAACAGGGCCTGACCTATGGCGACTTTCAGCCAATAAGCACGGCTATGGCTTTACTTCCACTAACAAATCTCATGTAAATTTCTCTTGTGGCCAACCCTACCCAGAAATGAACAGGGAAAGGAATTCTGGGGAACACAGTTCAGCTTAGCCAAGTAGACAACACTGCAAAACCACACACCATAAATATTAACTAGAATTCGTTAAAAACGTATAGAAGTTGCCTATTGTTCTTCTCTGCTACCCAGTAATAAGTAGCCTATCTACTTAGGACCCCAAACTAAGTTAATACCATGTTTTGTCTAACTTCTTTATGAGAAGAAAACGAGTTGGCTGGAGAGCTGGCTAGCCGAGGTCTTCCTGCCACGCTAGGAATGTTTCCGCCATGTTCACACCATTAACTGCTGAAACGGGGAGACAGCTCTGGCTTCACAGGCTCAGGCTGCATCTCACTTTATTTGTCCTGTGCTTTTATTTGTCAATTGCATTAAGTGCGCGGAGGTTAATGGCACCTGATTCCTGAGTTTTTATAGCTGTGTAGACAACCAGCCCTTTGTTCTTAGAAAGCAACAAGCAAGTCCCTGTGTTCAGAGCTGGGTTCCTGGGTTCCAGGAACTCAAAAAGAGACAAAGATGGCGATGGCTTAAAAATGCCACTTCCTGCCAGTCTAGGCAAAGGGAACATGAGTATTCCTTCTATTTTTTTTCCCAACTTTTCTCCAGTTTGAAATTAAAAAAAAAAAAAAGATAGGAAAATAGTAGTCAGGGTAGATGGAACCTAGTCTTGCCATATCAGATATTAAAATGTATTGTGAAATCATAATATTAAAACAGTATGGAAAAAATGAAACACAGCATGAAACAGTATGGAGAGAAAAATGAATGGATTAGAATTTAAACCAGAACTAGGTCCGCAATTATACGGACATTTAATACACGATAGTGCTGATGTGATGAAAAGAGACCTAAACTTCGTCTGCACCAAGGAAAGCAGTTATCGGTGGGAGATGAACCCGATGAGGACACGTGTAGAAAGGGCGTCTTCAGTTCCGATGTCGACATACGAGGGACACCATGACCTGGCACACGACGAAAATACCAGTGTTTCTCCAGGGCAGGAAGAGGGTGCCCAGATAAAGACCTGATATGCTGTCAATCGTCAGGGTAGGAAGAGTAACAACACTCAGACCTGGATTAAATTAGTTCTTTATGTTTACAGTAAACCCGTAACTCAGACAGCCTATTGAGTAAAATTTCATAAAGGCATCGAGGACACAGAGCTGCTTAAAATATTTCTCCCCTTCTCTGCATATTTTCACTCCATAAGCAAGACTAGATAATATATACTTTCAATTTAAAAAAAAAACTAAACAAAATAAAAATAATTCCCGATGCAGAGTTCTGTAACGACATCTTAGTAATTCGAACGCTCCAACTTCGGTGATCACTGAGAACCAGTGTGGTTCGCTCTGCACAGGGAGGACACCGAGGAAAGGGGGAGGACAAAGTCAGATTTTCAGGCCAGCTGGACCGCTTCACCTCTGCTTCAGGGACAAGCAAAACCTCCAACCAGCTTCGAGCGCTGGTCACATCACATGACTTTGGTTCCCAATGTCCTCAGGGTATTGGCGGTGCCGGGCTCTGTCCCAGAACCCCTGCCCGGCAGGAGGGGAGCAGCAGCTCTACAGCTGGGGCTCTCGGTCCGGCTTCATGCTGAAGGGCTCCAGCCTCTCGCCCTCCGGCAGCAGGCTGTTGAGCCGCTCCATCAGGGGCACCGTCTGGTCAATGCCCATCTGTATGCGGCGGAGGATGGCGGACATTTCATTGACTTTCTGGATCTGCTCTGCATATTTGGCATATCTTTTCTGGCGCTCTTGCATGAAGCTAAAGAGAGTTTCCACAGACAGATCCATCTGTCAGAGGGGAAAAGAAGTGAAATTCATTAGGTCTAGCTGAAATAAGTCCTCCCAAGAGGATCAGGTGATCACATGATCAGCGTGAGGTACAGAGGGCACAGGTCAAGTGAAGGTGCCCAGCTTCACAGGAAGCACTGCGGGGTAAAACACACCCACACAAACCCTTCCCAAACACAGCTGTATCAGCCGCTGCCCCAGCACCAGCTTCAGAGGGAGACGAAGAGACGACTGTCTCCGGCTCTATGTTTTGGGAGTGTGAGCCATTTACACCTTGTTGAGACCCCAGGATTTCTCTCTCTGCAGGAAAGAATCCTGGGTTTGGAAATCACACACCAGGGTCTGAATCTGGCTCTGCCACTTGAGTTGATACTATTTATCCTTTCTGTCTCAGGGACTTCTGCAAAAAACAGGGAACTAACTCCAGGGCTGCAGGGCTGCTGTGAGGGTGAAATGAGATATCATCACAGGCAAACCCACCAAGCGGTGCCTCCGCGCGGCACAGCGGGGCTTTCCCATGTCTTCTTTGTTCCCCCCGCTCCCTGAATGGCTGGGATAGGCAGGCCTCGGGGGAGAAGTGCAGGTCCCACCAGGACCAAAATGCCAACCAAGGCTCAGGTCCACACCATGTGAGGCAAACTGAGGCTGCTTCATGCACTCTCTCCCCCAGGTTAACAAGCTTTAGCTCTGAGCTCCCCATTTTTGTGACCTCTGTTCCTCTCTTGGTGAAGTTCTTTGGAACCCATCATTGGATAAAAATAGGAGGGGGAGGGAACCTCCAGCGTGTCAGATGCTTGTAACCCCCCCCCCCCCCCCCCCCGCATGGATCCCACATCCACTCCCTCCCGCCCGCTCCCTTCCCTAACCAGGGAAGAAACAAACTGCCAAGACTCACATCTCTCTCCCCAAGTTCAAATGCTACTCCAGCCCTTCCTTCTTGTTGATTCCAGGAGCGTGCCCTTCCCAAGCCCAGCACCAGGCTGGCCCTCAGTGCGTACTACCACAGCGCCTCTTAAAACGGTGTGATAGAAACAAAAACAAACCAAACTAACATACAAGAGACCCAAGCAAGCCCCAGGAAAAAAGAACCAGTTCTCTTTTATGTTGTGTGTCAGGCGAGAGAGGGATGCTGAGAGGGCAGGTGTCAGAAGAGCTCCGTGCTTGTTTTTTCTGTTGGTTCTTCTCTCACTTGGTTTGAAATGCTCAGGGGACAAAAAGACAGCTAGTGGGAGGAGGGCACAGGGGACAAAAAAATCCATCTGAACGGGAGACTCTAAATAATGTGAAAACAATTTATACCTTCTGAGGATTCTCTGCAACCCTGTTCACCATTCAGCACTCTGGAGGGAGCGAGCCAGTGAACTATTGTGTTCATGACAGTCCACCACCAGGCCTTTTCCGGACGACAGTTCAATCCAGCACCTAGAATACTCCACGTTCCGAGAGCCAACGGGAGGTGCGGGAGCCAGCCGGAGTCCTCACAAGAACCAGCGCGGCTCATGGAACAGCCCGCTCCAGAACTCAGAACCTTCTCGGGCTTTCACATTCCACTTGGCGGGGGCATTCCCATGCCCCCACCCCAACTCCACCAGACTAGACAGACACCTGAGGAGTTTCTCTGAAACGGCCTCCAAGGCTCTAACTTATCATGTCCGAGGCCCTTGGCAATCAACCCATTGCCCCTGATTTACACCTGATCAGACAGTTTTCCCAACCATCGTAGCAAGGTATTTGTTCAAATGGCATACACGTCCCTCCACGTTTCCACATCCAGCTGGGGCCATGTTTAATGTATCCAAAGCTTCTGTCCAAAGCCATGCCATGTTTAATGCTCAGGTGAGCACAAACGATTCACGCAAGCTCTTCCTATGTAGGTTACAGTATGTCTTAGAGTAGTAGTAGTGCTTGTAGCATGTCTCTAGTAGTAGGCTTATAGTATGTCTTTCAGGAGCCAATTCTATGACAGCCCATGGGAGGAAAAAAACACAGAAAAGGCAATGTGAGGTTGAGTGACCTCCGCGGTCGCACCAGTGACAGGACCAAGACCAGAACCCAGATCTGCACAGTCCACCATCTTCCTCGGACACGTATTTCCTAAGCAAGAGAGTGTACCATTAGAGGTACAGGAGATTTTAGTTGGTACATGGCACGGTATTAAAGAACATCAAATCACATGACGGAAAACTTACTGCCTTTTAAATCTTTTCCCATTCTTTCTGATTGCTGCAGAAAAAATCTCAGTTTGGTGTAAGTAAGACTTTAATACCTGGAAAAGTGTAATAAAACTGGCAACATGCCTATTTCTCATACCCTTCCCGTTGCTCTCTTGAGGCGACACTGTTCCTGATCCCTGATCCCTAAGCCCGATCTCCGCATGCACCCTGAACCCAGGTGCAGACTCAGCCCAGCGCATCCATGTGACTCCAGGCAGTCAGTCAGTATCTAATGCAATCTGAATCTTACCATTCTGACGTCTAGAACACGTCCTCATTCACCTTTCCTAGTTGTACTTTTGGGACAAAGATTCCAACAGGAAGGCCATATATAACATACATAGGCAACAAACATTGACTGAATACTACCACGGGCCACGCGAGCTCCTGGGGATACAGATATTGAGAACCAAACTACATACACCCACACAGCCTACTGTGTACACTAATGTGAGTTTGCTTTTCCATTGTCTTTGTTAACATGACTTTACTATTCCAAGAAACTCAGGCTCAGATGGGGAAATGTTGCAAATAACTTTGTTTCAGGAACTTCCAGGAAAAACCAGTTAAATGAGAAAACGATTCGATTTTCCAATAAACAGAGAATGACTATTTATTCTCCATGACCCTTGCCTCAAAACCTTGCCTTGCTGTGACCACACTAAGTTCTTGTCAGTGGTACATGTACGTGAACATCTCTCACGGCAGCTTCTGGGTATCTTCCCTAAGAGTTAGCCGGCATGTGCTCTTTGCTCCTCCTCTTTGTCATCCCTTCCTTCACTCTGCTGCTGCTGTAAGGCAGACGCGGCCCCCTTAGACCACAAGAATAACTGAGTTCACACCCTTGGGTTGGCAGAGCAGTGAGCCAGAAGAAGTCTGGCTCCATGAGGACTTTTGTGGGTGAGAGTCGTACCAGGCCTGGGAGAGAAGAAATTTCCATTCTCTATAAGCCACTGTAACACCAGTTTAATCTTATTCTAATAGAAATGAATGAGCTAAAGTCCCTGCCTTTAAGGAACTCATTGCTTACTCTTAAAACTTCAAACCTTGCCGTACATACTCAGATACTGTCTCTGGTGGCAGTACATTTCAAAGGACAGGTGAAAAAGGAGGTGAGAGTATTTGTAGGTGACGTTGCAGGCTTTACTAAGACATTAGCTATCCGGAGACTGTGCTCAAACTCGTTCCAACTATCTTCTGTGGTTGGTGCAGCCTATTTGCCCACCTGGTCGGTCCACTGCCAGAAAGAGATCCAAAATATTAGCTAATCAAATCTGGCAATATACAAAAAGGATAATACATCATGACCAAGTGAGGTTTATCTCAAGGATGTAAGCTTTATCAGCATCTGAGAATCAAAGTAATTTGCCATTTCAACAGAATAAAGGTTAAAAATCATATAATCATAAATCATTTCAATAGATGCAGAAAAAGCATTTGACAAATTCAATTATGAAAAATTACAGCAAATTACGAACAGAAGGAACCTTCTTCAATCTGATAAAAGGCATCTATGAAAAACCTACAGCTAACATCATAGTTAGTGGTGAAAGACATTTTTCTCCCTACCATCAGGAATAAGCCCAGGATGTCCACTCTCACCACTTTTATTCAACATTATATACCAGAGGACCTAGCCAGTATAATAAATCAACAAAGGAAATAAAAGGCATAGAAACTGGAGAGGAATAAATAAAAGGGCCTTTATCTGCACATGACATGACAGCATTCTCAGAAAATCTTGAGGAATCTACCAAAAATTAAAAAAGCCAACAAGTGAATTTACCCAGGTTGCAAAATACATGGTCAATACACAAAAATCAATTATATTTCTATATACTTGCAATGAACAACTGGACAACAGAATAAAAAAATACTATTTACAATTACATCAACAACCTGAAAACTTAGGAAAAATTACAAAAAATATGTACAAGCAAGACCTGTACTCTGATATTACAAAACTCTACTGTGAAAAATTAAAGGAGATCTCAAAAGATGGAGAAGTATACCATGTTCATGGATTGGAAGATTCAATATTATTAAGACGTCAATTCTTGGGGCCAGCCCTGTGGTCAAGTGGTTAGGTTCACGCACTCTGCTTTGGTGGCCCAGGGTTTTGCTGGTTCAGATCCTGGGTGTGGACACAGCGCTGCTTGTCGGGCCATGCTGGGGTGGTGTCCCACATGCCACAACTGAAAGGACCCGCAACTAAAAATACACAACTATGTACCAGGGGGCTTTGGGAGAAAAAGGAAAAATAAAATCTTTTAAAAAAATTAAATAAAAATTTAAAAAAAAAGATGTCAATTCTTGCCAAATTGAGTTACAGATTCATTTGCAATCTGAATCAAAATTCTAGAAGGCATGTTTTTTGTAGGGATTTGATAAACTGAATCTAAGTACACAGAATGGCCAAAAGAATTCTGAAAAATAACAAAGTTTAAAGACCTGTAATACTTGATTTCAAGAACTTCTATCAAGCTCCAGTAATCAAGATAGTGTGGTATTGGCATAGAGAGAGACATACAGATCAAGGAAACTGAACAGAGGGTGTAGAATAGATCAAACATATGTGGTCAATTGATTTCTTTACAAAGATTCGAAGGTAACTCAATGGAGAAAAGAAAGTTTTTCAACAATTTGTGCTAGAAGAACTAGATATCTGTATGGGGGGGGGGGGGGGACCAAAACGTGGACCCCTACACCTCTTGCCAAGCACAAAAATTAAAATGAAATGGATCACAGACCTAAACATAGAAGCTAAAACTATAAAACTTCTAGAAGAAAACATAAAAGAAAAACCTTTGCTACCATGGGCTAGGCAAAGATTTCTTGGATAAAGCACTAACTATAAAACAAAAAATGGTTAAATTGATCTTCATCAAGATTTAAAACTTTTTTTATTTTTATCACTATAATTTTTTTAGTTTCACCTATTTCTTTTTACTTTTTTTTTTTTTGCTGGGTAAGATTCACCCTGAGCTAACATCTGTTGCCAATCTTCCTTTTTTTCCCCTCCCCCCAAAGCCCCAGTATAGCTGTATATTCTAGTTGCAGGTCTTTCTAGTTCTTCTATGTGAGCTGCTGTCACAGCATGGCTACTGACAGACGGGTGGTGTGGTTCTGCACTGAGCAACCAAATCCCAGCCACTGAAGCAGAGCTCCAAACTTTAACTACAAGGCCATCAGGGCTGGCTCTAAAACTTCTTTTTGAAAGACATTATTAAGAAAATGATAAGGCAAGCTACAGACTAAGAGAAAATATTCCCTATATATATGATAATAGACATATGCACAATATATAAAGAACTCTTACGACTCACTAATAAGAAAAAGTCCAAATTTGGGATTTTTTCAGGAGAGCTGACCTATGGCCTCTGTTTCACTAAAACATTAATTGAATTTCTAAGGAAAGCCTGCTTTTAAGATCTTTTAAAAAAGAATTAAGATCCTTTCCAGGAAAGTGAGCCTCCAACAGATCAGTTGAATATCAACCGAATTTATTAAAAAGGAAAGTAGGGGAGGAGGGCCGTGAAGAGCCACTGGAAATGGGCCAGGAGCCCAGGGAAGGTCCTGCAGGCAGTCACCTCCAAGTGGCATCTAGCTCTTTTGAGACAATGGATCCAAGAAGGTGTGAGAGTGAAGCTTGTCCCAGTGGGCACAGTTAAGTAAGGTGGACCACAGATCAGGAAAAAATGAGTAGCTAGATGTTAACCAGCCAGTAGTCTCAACAGAACTCCCGTGCTGAAGCCCTGACACAGTGTGGAAGGAAAAACATTCTGAGCAATTCTCAAATCACTTTGAGGGCTCTGGAGACTTCCAGCCCACGACCAAGACTGTCCTGAATCCAATCCTTTATCACCGGGTAGAGAAGTGGCTCTTCATGACACCAGTGCCCACTGAGGTTGCACACACAAGCTCAGGAGGGACCTGTTTCATGGAAGCTTCCATCCTGAGCTGGAATGGCGGAGTAGGACTCAGTTGCTTTCAGATCCATTGGCTTAAATTCTCAATAGTTCACCTTCCAAGGTTTAGCCAGAGCTTTTACCTCAGGTGTGAGCTGACCATCCACACTCTGCAAATGACCTATCTAGACGTTTTGAAGGCATTCCTGAGCCGGAGCTCGGTGACTCAGAGTCACTCTGAGAGGAGTGGGCGTCTCTCAGAAGGGGAGAGGGCTTCTAGAGAAGCAACAAAATAAACGAAGAACTAATGTGAAGCTGAATAACCCTTCCAGCTTTACCAACAACTGTACACAGCTTGCAGATGAAGACAGCAATGTCAGAACTGGGTCAAAATCTTGGTTCTGCATATGACTGACTACTTTGTGACCTTGAACCATCTACTTAACTTCTCTGAGCCTCAGCTTCTTCACCCTCAAACTGGGGATAATGATAGTACCTACCTCACAGGGCTGAGGTGAGGAGTAAGGAGACAACATGCACAAAACACCTAGAACAGCTCCCAGAAAAATAGAGCTCCATGAAATATAAAATATATGTGAACTGAAATAGAAACTATGTCTAGAAACCTCTTTTACGTGAACAATGGAAAAGCAAGGTAAGAAATTTAGTAAATAAGGGCAGAAAAGGAATGATGACATTGCAAGGTATCCACATAGACACAATAATATCTTTGGTGTGAAGGCGCGGCGCTGTCGTTATGCCTCATCTCTGTTACATGAACTATCTTCGAGGCTTACACAACCACTCAGATGACAACTTACCATTGTGTTTTTTGCTGACATGTTTTATTTTTGTTCCTCATTTCTGCTACTGAAAATCTTACAACAGAGTCACATTACTCATCCCAAAGTTTCCTTACAGAAACATTTCACACTGTGTAATAACTGAAATCATTATTTACCTACCAGTCCTTCCATGTATTTTTGACTCATATATTCAGCCATGGGAATGAGTAACTATTACCACTGTTTGTTTAGCACTATCCAACATGGTAAAATAAAACTACATAAATGGATATGCATTATATATATTTTTTAAAAACATATTTTGAAAGCAAGCACAAGAGCTTTAATAAATGATATCTTCTCCAATGAGAGTACATTGCTTTGAAAAATTTGTTACATAAAATTTCCTGATAAAATAAGTTTGGTAAAATAAGTAATAATGGTTTGGGACAGAAGGGCCATTCTATAGATGATGTCTTAAATACCTGATGTAATTTCCTTTTCAAAGTAAAGGTAATTTTTTTAAAAAAAATATTTTATTTTTCCTTTTTCTCCCAAAGTCCCCCGGTACGTAGTTGCATATTTTTAGCTGTGGGTCCTTCCAGTTGTGGCATGTGAGGCGCCGCTTTAGCATGGTCCGATGAGCGGTGCCATGTCCACGCCCAGGATCCAAACCAGCGAAACCCTGGGCCACCGAAGTGGAGCGGGCGAACTTAACCACTTGGCCATGGGGCCAGACCCGTAAAGGTAAATTTTTCAAAGTACTTATACATACTATAAGGGCCTATAGTTTTATGTTAGAAAAGATGCGTGATACAACCATAAGAGTTTCATAAAGACATTATACATCTTCTAAATTCTAAAACCTTAAGTTGTAGATATGTACAAGACAGTCATAGCAACTTTAATAACTTTTTCAAAGGCAAAAAGAAAAATGAGTAGGTAAATTATTTCCACAGCTAACAAAATTCAGGTCTATACAATTGATAGACTGCAGTTTTTCCTCTCCCTAAGGTACTTAAGTTTTTAAAAAAAAGGTTAAAAAGAAAAAAGATTGCTTAAGGATGTAACTGAGACTACATTTTAAAAAGTCACTCATCTTTTCTACTCTTTAAAAGTAATAACGTTCAGCTTTTAAATGTGATGTCTCTCAGGTAACTTAAGCCTCAGGTCAATTTTTATTTGGTCTCAAAAGATAGTTCATTCTTTCTGCACTCTCCTACATTTAAATTCCTGTTTCCCAAGGATGTCAATTTAGGAATACAGCGGTGGGGAGACCAAGGCCAGCTAACCAAGGGCTGTCTGCCTCTCTTTGCACATACCAAATCCAGCCCCAGCTTTGTTCTTCCTGAGGATGGACATCCTTCTATGCCCCAAAATGTAATGAATACACAGTGATATACAATTATGTGTGCTTTTTTTTGCTGAGGAAGATTCGCCCTGAGCTAACATCGGCTGCCGATCTTCCTCTTTTTGTATGTGGGCTGCCACCACAGCATGGCCACTGACAGACAAGTGGTGTAGGTGTGCACCCAGGAACCAAACCCAGGTTGCTCAAGTGGAGCACACTGAACTTAACCACTAGGCCACTGGGGCTGGCCCCACAATTCTCTTTTATTGTAAAGTTTTTCTAGCTAAAGGAACTAAATGGAAAAATGACAATTCATCCTGTTTTATAGCTATATAACTAATGAATTCTGAGGTCAGGAACAATCTGTGGGCACTTGGCCATGCCTCAAATGTCTATATGGAGATGGGCCTATTACTGATTTTCAGCAATGCAGATTCACCCAACAAAGCCTTGACATGGCTCATAATTTATTACCATAAAAAGACAGAACTCAGGGGCTGGCCCTGAGGCCGAGTGGTTAAGTTCGTGCGCTCTGCTTCGGCGGCCCAGGGTTTCACTGGTTTGGATCCTGGGTGCGGACACGGCACCACTCATCAAGCCATGCTGAGGTGGCATCCCACATGCCACAACTAGAAGGACCCACAACTAAAAATAGACAACTTTGTACCAGGGAGCTTTGGGAGAAAAAGGAAAAATAAAATTTTTTTTTTTTTAAAAAAGATAGAAGTCACAAAGCTTGAATTTAAACCCTATTAGTTGTGTGACCTTGGACAAATCTTAAAAACTGAGTCTCAGCTTCTACTTTTTATTTTTTTCTATTTTTAATTTTTTTTAATTTAATTTTTTTTTTTTTGAGGAAGACTAGCCCTGAGCTAACATCTGCTAATTCTCCTCTTTTTGCTGAGGAAAACTGGCCCTGAGCTAACATCTGTGTCCATCTTCCTCTATTTTATATGTGGAACACCTACCACAGCATGGCTTGCCAAGCGGTGCCAGGTCCGCACCCGGGATTCAAACCGGCAAACCCCAGGCCACCGAAGTGGAACGTGCACACTTAAGCGCTGTGCCACCAGGCTGGCCGCTCAGCTTCTACTTTTTAAAAGTGGTAATAATAATATTATTATTACCTATCCATCCATCCATTCTATCTTACAGTGGTATTATGAAGATTATAAAGAAGAAGATATATACAAGAGTGATCTAAAAACAGAACAGAGCTATAAAAATGTAAGTTACATTATTATAACAAATTCCACTGAATGGCCAAATACGTTGGGAGATTTGTTTTTCACAGCACTAAAAGAAAACTAAGAAATTCTCAAATTATATGACCACATTCAAGGGAAACTGCTTCAGTGTCTTACACAAAGTTTCACCCTTTCACGTGTTCTGGATCTCAGAACTACTAATCCTCCTGAAGAAAGAACAGCCAGCATAGATATATAAATTAGCACTGTCCCAAGGGCAAAATCTGCGTTGCAAATACAGCTCATTATCCTCCAAAGAAGATACACAAATGACCAACAAAGATATGAAAAGATGTTCAACATCATTAGACCTTAGGGAAATGAAAATCAAAACCACAAAAAGATATCACTTTATATTGACTAGGGATGGCTAAAATAAAAAGACAGACAATAACAAGCGTCAGTGAGGATGTGGCGAAATTTGAACCCTTGTGGACTTCTAGTGGGAATGTTAAATAGGACAGCACTTAGAAAAAGAGTTTGGTTGTTTCTCCAAAAGCTAAACACAAACTTACCATATGACCCAGCAATTTCACTCCTAGGTATATACCCAAGAGAACTGAAACATGTTCACACAAATACTTGTACACAAGTGTTCACAGCAACATTATTTGTAACTGCCCCAAAGTGAAAACAACCCACACATCCAACAACTGATGAATGGATAAACAAAATGTAGTAGATTCATACAAGAGAATATTATTCAGCCAGAAAAAGGAATGTGATATCGATATAAGTTACAACATGGATGAGCCTTAAAAACATTATGCTAAGTGAAAGAAGCCAGACACAAAAGGCCACATATTGTATGATTCCATTTATATGAAATGCCTAGAATAGGTAGTCAATAGAGACAGAAAGTAGATTAGTGGTTGCCAGGGGATAGGAGAATGGGGTATGGGGAGTGACTGCTAATTTATATGGGGTTTCTTTTTGGAGTAATGAAAATGTTTTGGAATTAATAGTGGTGTTAGATGCACAGCTTCGTGAATATACTAAAAACTACTGAATTGTGTACTATGAAAAGGGGAGAGGTCTCAAAGTAGAGTTGTCAGAAATGTCTTGGAACCTTTCTTGCTTGTTCTTAAACTGACTCAATGATGGCCACATTCTCAATCTCACTTCTGACTGGAGGCACCTTCTTAAGATCTTTCTTCCACTCTAAGCTCTAGTGCTTGAGCTTAGTTGCTCTACCTTTCATACATCAGCTACCTCCCGATTTTGTCTTTGACTCGTATTATTAGCTGTCTCCACTCAGAGAGTGGAATGACTCTTGCCACCAATCAAAGTTTGGCACATTCTAGCCCACCCTCCATCTTCTATCCCCACCATATCTTCACCATTTGACCTCTAGTGGGGATTAAGATAGATTATAAAGGTTAGGGTAGGCCAGGCTGCAAGAAAAACTTTTCCAGGTCAACTGTGCGTTTCTGGCTTTCTGACCCTCCTCCAGATCACCATTTCCAGAGTTCTCTGTGGGAATCCTCTCTAGGATGCCTCTCTCTTGCAGAATGGACAAACAATGGGCAGACGGTTCCATTAATTACACCACAGGCTAAATGGCACCAATTACCACATACTGGACATTCTGAAGTAACCTTGTTTCTGAAGACAATAGCTTGCAATGATGCCTATAAGAGTAAACTCTTGCCATTTATTCTCATATCACACCCATGATCTGTAAATCAGGTGAGAATCCCTGGCAAATCTCAGTCTACATGGATGGTCTACCAAAAACAGAAACTGAAATCTATATTCATGGGACTATTTCTTTGAGTAATATGTGTATATCATATTAGGATGACTAGCTAGATCGAACACAGTATGTAATATTCAGCAATTCCCTAGTTATCTTAATTAATTTAATAAAATAATGTATAGCAGTTGTAACTACTATCCACTGAGTATCTACTGAATGCCAGGCATTGTACTGTGTACTATACATGCATTATCTTTACTCCTCAACAATCCTATAGGAACAATAGAATTCTGCTACTAGAGTTGTGGAATTGGGATTTAGAGATCAGAAAAGGCGCCAAGGGTCACACAGTTAGTACTAGCAGGGAAGCCAGAATACAAACTCGTGCTTTTTCGCCTAATTTCCGCCTGTCTTTTCTACGGAGCTAATTAATTCAAATATCAACTCATTTCAATTAAAACATATTAAGTTGAGCAATGTGTTCAATACCTTTTCGAAACCCTTAGCAAATGAATTTAAATGGCAATTTTTACAATTTTCAAGTGAAGTGAAAGAACACTTTTGTTTCTAATTTAACCACCAATATTTATTTTTTTAATAACAAATTACCGGACATAACACAGACATTTACAAAACAAAAACTGAGAACAGAGACTAAAGGGAATAAAGCATTTGTCAGCAGATAAACGTGAATGACATTTTCATTGGCAAAGCCTGTTTGTACACTTTGTACTCTGACATTTCACTTGTACAAGCATTTCACAATCCTTGACTTCACCAAGGGGCTTGGAACACAGACTTTTCGAGCTGCGAGGGTCCTGAGAGATCACTCAATCCCAACCCCTCACTTCACACACACAAACTACTCCAGAGCGGCTGAGCGATCTGCCCAAGGCCACAGAGCCAGGACTGGACTCCAGATCTCGAGCCCAAGGGCCACCACACCACGGTACTGCCAGCTGCCCTGAGCAACGACAGTCAGCCAGGGCCATTTCCTCCTCTAGAGCTAGCTGTACCCTGTCAAACCGATTGAAACCGTGTGTGAAAACCGTGATCTAAAACAAAGCTTTTCAAGACATGATTTCTGGCCATAAGGACAACAAAAATCTATGGTTAATTGACGGCAACATCAAATGACAAAGTCAAATCAAAATCTCCATGCCTATTGGAACAGGAACTTGCTCAGTGGGCCTAGATCTGCAATTAGGAGGATATCAGTCAAAACTGTGTGCAGTTTCTGCTTCCTTCTGGAATTACGTAAGCCTTCTCCAGCTCCTTATTAGTCTGCCATTTCCTGTTGCGCAACGGACAAACAATGGGCAGACTGTCGCCAATGTTTTCATTAATTACACCACAGGCTGAACGCATCGATTACCACATAGTGGATATTTTGAAGTGACCCTGTTTCCTTTGTTCAAACAATGTGCCTAAATACAATGTCTCCATAAAGGAACAAATTTTATTTGGGTCTTCAAAAGAATTAAGAGATACCAGGACCTCAGGAATTCTAATTGCATCACTTCGTTCCAATAATTATTTTATCACTTGCCCAATCTCCTATGCCTTCTTACCCTTGGCCTTATGTTTAGGAGAGAAATCTCAAAACCTTTAAGTAGTTCCCAAAGCTAAACATGTTACAGTCAGGCAGATTACCCTCCCCCTCCACCAGGAAAGGGCTAGAAAGTGACACTAGACTGAAAGGCAGCAAATCGGGAAAAGAAAAAAGAAGATCAGAGTAAAAATAAAAGCTGGAGGGCAGAAATTGCACTCCCCCCTCTCCCTTAGGAGGGCTGTCTCTGGACTCCAGGAAAGATCTGAGTTCAGGGCAGACACACACCTTAGAAGACCTTCTGCCTCCTTGAGAAGTCTGCTCAGCTTTCTGTCTGACGAGGCAAAGAGCCCCTCTCTGCGGTCCTTCCAGAGTGGAGGGCGGAGGACAGAGCCCCGCACGAGCCCACTCTCCGCTCCCCTGACTGTGCCTCCCTCGGTCCCCCTTCACTCCAACCACAGTCCTCTGAGATGCTGGAAAAAGGCCCCTTTCTCAAAAACTGATCAACTGGGAGTATGGAAAAGTTAGCCTCAAAGTAGGCAGGGTTGTCATTTTAAAGACTTACATGTGGGGTCTTCAGGGTTATTTTTTTTAAGTGTAGCTGCGTCCTATAAGGATTGCCTGTGAAATACAAAAGTATAGTGTGAACCTCTAAAGGGAAGGTCGTAAAGGAGTGCTGGGCCAGGGAGAGTGAGCATTACGCACCAATGAGAGGAGCCGGCAGTAAAAAGCTTTTGGATAAAGAAATGAAGAGAAACACAAAAGGACAGTAGAAAAACCATGGGTTGTGGAGGCTCAAATGTGGGTTGTACACCTGGGTTTGAGCCCCAGCTCTACCGCTGAACAACTGTGTAACCTTGAGTGACCTTTTGGGTCTCTGAACCTCAGTTTCTTTATCTGTCAGAAGCAGATGATAACATATGTAAAATGCTTATTTCAGTCCTGACACATGGAAAACGTGTACAAAATGACGGCTGTATTATTGTTACTACTATTCCTACCACCTTAGGAGAGGAGGTGGAGAAGCCATGTTGGCAGATGGAGTAGGTAGACAGTGGAGAAAATCTGAGAGGCCCATCACTAACCTCGACTCTCCTTCCCAATGTCCAGGATTAAAGGGAAAAAACAGTCAGTTTGTATGACCTAAGTGATACATTAAATATTTTAAAACCTGAGCTAAGGTGACTAAACAATGTAAAACTGGATTATTTATGTGCTCTATGAGTCCTTCATTTATGTAGCAAACTATCCATGAACACAATCCCTTTTTTGACTCAGACTTTGGAGGTTGTATGGAGATAAATATTTTATAGATAAAATCCTCTACCCTATGCCTGAAGAAAGAATGGGGAGATACTCAATATCCGATGATGATGATGATGATGATGATGCTACTAATATAATAATCTGGCATATCTCAGTTGATGCCAGAGTCTGTGTTGCTAAACAGGATGCTGGATGACCTCTCCTGACATGCAAGAGCCTGATCTAGAGTCCACGGCCCATATCATCACCCATGCAGAGAGCTGAGGTGACAACTCAACTTCACTACACAAATGCATCCAGCAAACATTTCCTAAGCACTAGGAAAGAAATGAGGCAGGAGATCCCTTCTGACTAAGGGAAACCAGGAACGCTTTATGTACAGGCTGTTGACATAAACTGATGGGAGTAGAGGATTCATCAGGCAGAGATGGGGAGCCGATTCTCGCAGGAGAGCACTGGAGAAGGCATGGAGCAGGAGTGGAGAACAGAGAGCAGTCTGAACTTGGTAGATTTCAGAGAATATAACTCTGACTATTACAAGATGGAAAGGCAGGCAAACAAATGGTTACAGAGAATCTAGGTGTCAGCAAGGGTGAAAGAGAATGGCTGAGGTACCTCAGGATATAGGAAGAAATCACTACCGAAACTATGCTGCAATGGTGCCACTAAGGTTCATACTCCTGTAGAATAACATCTTGCAATCACCTCCTTGTTGGTCTTGCTGCATCTGAATAAATGACTTTCCCTCCCTAAAATAATCCTTTCCTTTACATAGCTCCTTGCAGTCCTGCAGATTCATTAATAATGAGCACATTCATTATCCTATTTTCTCTGGGCTGCAGGTTGGCTGTCACCTTAACTTTCTGCATGAGCAATTTCTAGTAATGGTCTGATATGACCTTAGACGTGTGATAAGCTCTCTATTCACGTGTAGAATGAGAACTGTGGAGTAATGCCAGCATGGCATCTAAAATCTTACAATATTAAAGTATAGTGTGTTGGGCCAACCCTGGTGGCCCGGTAGTTAAGTTCAGCATGCTCCACTTTGGCGGCCTGGGTTTGGTTCCTGGGCGCACACCTACACTGCTCTGTCAGCGGCCATACTGTGCTGGCAGCCCACATACTAAAAATAGAGGAAGACTGGCACAGATGTTAGCTCAGGGCGAATCTTCCCCTGCAAAAAAACCCAAAAAAACAAAAATAAAGTATAGTCTGTCAACATGGGCAGAAAAAACTTAACTGTTGCCTCAACCTCTAGGGACCCATCCTAGAGAAATCCTTTGGGAATCCTTGAGACTTGAAAGAATTAGAGATGTCTTTAAAAGGAGTTTGGATCTGCAAGTGTCCTCCAACTGACAACAGAGATAGCAAATAAGTCTCTAGTTCAGAACAGCCAGATAAGTACGACAGTGAATGGATTGTTAATAATGAACAGAATCTTGGGTACTATGATTGTCATTGGTCAAAAAATTTGATAAGTTTTCGGTACAGATAGTTTCGAGGAAGAGTCTCCTGGCTCACTGTATACTAGCCAGGAGGACTTCAGATTAAAAGCTCCTTTCAGTAAAGCCTTCCTGGCCCACCCTACCTGAAATTTCCACCCCACTGACATTTCAAATCTTTTTTCTTGCTTTATATTTTTATTCTTACTACTTATCTTACATCTATATATGTTTTACTTTTTACCTCGTTTATTGTCTGTTTCCCCAGTGGAACAGAAGGTGTATGAGGAAGGGAGCCTGTCTGTTTTATTCAGTGATATATCCTCAACACCTAGAACAGAGCCTGGCACAGAGCTGAATGAGTTCATAAATGAAGCAGACATGTAAAGGCACGCACATGCAAAGTTCTGAAAGGCGTATCCTTATGTCCGTGAGTCACAAATCTGCAGCCAGGGAGACAGAATCCTAATAAGGCTCATATATTTTGAGAAAAATGAATTGCAAATTTGAAAAAAATTGCACGTTTCAGGTTTGTTTACAGTGCCATTGAGTTGATTCCAATTCCTAGTGACCCTGTGTAGAGCAGAGCAAAACCCTGCTCAGTCTTTTTGAGTCATCCTCTCACCTTCTGGCGCTCTATCAGACAATGCTCCGCTGCTATTCACAGGGTTTTCATGGCCAGTTTGTTTTTCTTCTTTTGGAAGTGGGTGGCCAGGTCCTTCTTTCTAGTCTGTCTTAGTTTAGAAGACCCACTGAAACCTGTCCACCATGGGTGACCCCACTGGTATTTGAAATATGAGTGGCAGAGATTTCAGCATCACAGCAACACGCCGCCGCCACCATATGACAACTGACAGATGGGTGATGTGGTTCCCTGACCAGAAATGAACCCCAGCTGTGAGAGCTACTAGAATCTTAACCACTAGACCACCAGGGCTGGCTATGTTCAAGATGAGATTTGTAAAATCTAAGAAAATAGAACGAAGCAGGCGAAAAATAAACACCACTGATCATCTCATCACCAAAGGGCAACCACAACTGTCTTGTTTCCTTCTAATCTTTTTCTAAGAAGATTTAACATAGTTGAAATTGCTAATATTGACTACATAATGCTGTGTCCTAGTTTTTTCACTTAATGTTAGAAACTTAAGTGTGTTCTTAATATCACTTGGTTTTCACTGACAGAAGGATTTAAACCAAGTGAAATTTACCATGGAACCTTGCACCAGCTTTTCTGAATCTCAAGGTTGGGCTACAGATGCATTTTAGAGATGTAAGTTCAAAGGTGACACAGATGCTCAAAATTTAGTATAACGCTGGGGACACACTGACTACATTTCTCAGCCTCCTCTGGAGTCAGCTGTGGCCATGCGATGTGCAAGACTTACAGGTTCGGCCCATAAAAACCTCCCCTCTGTGCTATTCCACTCTTTTTCCCTTTTCACCAACTGGATGCCATCAACAATGTGGTCTTTGGCCATGACCGAGCCACAAGATGAGAGGAGCCCAAATCCCTGAACTCAACGGAGGAGAGTCATCTGCTAACCAGAAACATGAGCAAGAAATAAACTTCTGCTGCATTTGAGCCATTACACATTTTTGAGTCTATTTATAGTGGCAGTCTAGCCTACCCTACCTAATACAACCCTTAGAACCTTTATTTTCTCTAGTAGAATAAGAAAGCTTATCAGTCACCGTGATAAAGATATTGAGATAATTGAACAATATATTAAGTTGTTCATTTAACAAATATTTATTAAATGTTACTGTGCCAGGCATTGTTCTCGGCATTGCAGCAATGCTCAAATTTGCTAAAATTCTTTGTCTTTCTTCACTGAAAGAGATACAGGACAGGAAATATCTTTTCCCAGCCCTGCTTCCAGTTCTATAACCCATGTGCCCTGAATACTGCTTACCTGCTGGCTTACAGATTGCAATTACTCTGACATTCCTCACTAGAGGGGCAGCTACATGGGGCCTCTAGCATTGCCCAACCTGGTAAACTGGAAATGAGCTGCAGGAGGAAGAGGGAAAGGGGCTTCAGTGCCTGGCACATGCGGCCAGTACTAGGAAAACTGGCAGAGCCAGCCTTCTAGGGCCATGTCTGGGGCAGGCAAACTGGGGGGAAATGGGGCTGCTCTTCACACATAGTCATATGTCAGTACCCAGAATCTGCATGGAGTTAAATCTCGGAGCAGTCAAATAACTGGGAGTTGCTCATGTGTCACCAAAAAAAACACAAGCCTACATTTTCAACAGGCAAGTCATAAACTAGATTGGGCCCTCTTCCAGAATTTCTGCCTTTTGGCAAGACAATGCTAGTGTAAAGGAAGTGTGAGGCTAGGCTCAAGGAAGTACCATACAGCATACCTTACAGCCAGACAAACCAGAATGAGCCCAGTCCCCCATCTGTATTTCCTGCCACCCAAGGGACCAGCTGTATTTCTCACCAAAAGGAAAGGTTGCCCAAAGGACAATGAGTGGGGAAAACTATAATTATATTGTAAGGTCTCAATCTGAAATTTACACGAGAGTAACTTGTAAATTAGAAAGGGAACACAAAACTTTCTTGAAATGTCTTGCCTTCAGCCTTTCAGCAAAAAAAGAAGCCCAACACATCTCTACACTCTTGTCAAAATTTGTAGTTTTAAATAAACATTCCCAAATCATTTTATAATTTGAGGCCAAGCAAGCAGCAACTGATGCCAGGATATGTTTAAAAGCAGCAACAAGAATCCAACAATGTTGTCATTTAAAGGGGATTCAGTTCAAGGTGGCAGAAGAGTAGCAGCCTCACCAGGCCAATGGCTCACTCAAACCAGGCTTTCAATGGAGGGGCTCAGAATGAATGCCAATGCCAGTTCAGACACTGATTCTCTGTGCAACACTGTAAGCAACTCGTTTACCCTTGATCAGTCGCTCTCCCAGCCACACGGGAGGAAATGTGGTACAGGAAGTCAGGTCAGCCCTTGGAAAATGGCGCCAGCTAGGTCTCAAACATCACAGTACTGTCAACAGAAAGGAACCCCTGCCCAGCTCTGTGGGCAGGCCCAGGAACAGGAGCTCACTCCGTCAATCACCAGTTGAGTGCCTACTGCGCGAGAAAGGATCGGCTACAAACAAAATGGAAGACTCCAAAGCAGCAGAACGTAAGTAATATGGTAAACTGGCAACGAGAACTGGGGATCAGGCAGGCTCATCTTCCATCATCTTAGTCATTAACTAGGAGAAAAATGTTGGGCAAATCCCAAATAAACTCCTACAACTTTGGTTTCTTTATTTATGCAATGACAGAACTAAATTAGAGAAACTTTAGGGTCTCTTTCTAATCCTAAGTAATCACATTCTAAGAATTGCAATTCTTTCTTACTTGTTCATCTGAACCTCCATTCAATGCTCCACATTGGTTTATGCTAAAATAACCTGCTTATCAACACATCTAAGAATGAAAAACACAGCAACTACCAGAATCAATCATGAATTTAGTCTCAAGGCCTTTAAGCAAGCACACAATAACCATAACAAAATAAACAAAATTTACCTTAGTTAAGAAGGTCGTCTAATCTATGAACATATTTACCCACTGACACTAGAGTGAGGCAGAACCATGATGCAGCTCAGCAATGAGAACTGCTCCAAAGGTCCCAACTATGTCCTCCTGGGGCTGTGTAATTGTCACCTGCCTTCCTCCCCTACCTCCCCCAAGCCAGGGAAAGCATTCACATTAGGAGGATGCATATTCCTTTCTCCCTTCACTTAACCCAAATTTCAGTGACAGATGGAACCTAAAGCTAAAAGTGTCTGCCTGTGAACTCAAATCCTTAACAAGAAATGATGAGATATCACAGAAAATCACTGAAATGATAAGAAATGCTGACTCCACAGCCTAGAAGCCAAGGACTAGTCATTTGCTGCCATTCAGTTCCAAATTTCTCATGATCCATGTTCCCCAGGCACCAGTTTGCTATTCACAAAGCAGAACAAACACTTAAACTGACTACAAAAATTCCACAAGTCATATACCCATGGCATGAAAGAAATGACGCAGAGTTCGAGGAAACCAGGGTGGGCTAAAAATGATCTGTCTAGCTTCTATTTACTTCTTTTACCACACTTAGGTTGAGAGTAGAGGTAAAAGGAGCCAATATTTAGGCTGCTACCAGTATCAAGAAACTTCACATGGGCCAATTCATGGCAATAAACTGGCTTTTCTCCTTTGGTCATTATTAATATGTAAACAATAACAAGAGCTAACACTATAGTGTTTACTATAGGCAGACCCACTCCTAGGTACTTTACATACAGTACCTCAATTAACCTCAATAAAACCTTTCTGAGGTGGATACTATTCTTATCCCCATATAATAGAAGAGGAAACTGAGGCTCAGAGGATTAAGTAACTTGTCCAAGGTCACAGAGCTAGTTAGAGGCAGTGCCAGGATTTGAACCCAGGCACTGAGGCTCTGGAGTTCACACACAGAACCACTATGCTAAATCGCCCACAGATACAAGTAGAAGGTATCCCCCTTAGCTGAGCCCTCAGTGAGGGACTCTCAGTGCTCACGGCTGTACTACTACTCAACGGTCACCCTCCACAAACGACGTCCCCCTTCTTCAGAGAGAACACACAAGTTCCTCGGGTGTGACTGAGCTCCACCCGGCACCCTCTTTCTATAAACTTGCCCATCTCCTGCCTGTTCTCTCCAAGCCAATGCCCCCAGGGCTCTAAATCCTACCATCTTTCGCCTCCTCAGGGACCTTACTCTAAGAATTGCCTTCTAGCCTTCACCTTTGATCTCTTCTCATCTGTCGCTTCCCCCTCACCTGTAAACATGGTCAAGGATGCCACCTGCAAAAAAACCCAAAAACCAAAAAATCCTTTGATCTTCATCCGCTTTTAATTCCATAATTTTGGCCACTATCTCACTCTGTGACCCTGGATAAATTGCTTACTTTCTCTAAAAAGCTTCAATTTCTGCATCTAAATAATGACAGCACTGGACCAGAAGGTCTCTAAGATCTTCCACCCTTCTGTGGTTCTTAACACAGAGAATATTTCTTTGAACAAGTTTAGTTTCTTCACTGTCCCCTGAAGCCCCAAAGTTAATTTTCTTCTAAGACTTGTCAAACTGTTTCCTTATCCAGCAAAGCTCTGCTCTTTCTCTCCATTCATTTCCCAAATCCTAGTTTTCCTTTAAGACCTATCCTACTCCAGGATATCCTGATCTTTAACTCTTACAGAACTTCAGTTATAAACCACAATTAAATACTCTCCATTGACAGTGCCTTATCTTTCATACTACTGTTCTGTGTATCTTTGTTCTCTCACCTAGACTAAGCTCTCAGTGAGCAGGAACAACATCACACTTCTCTGTAACCCCTAAAGGACCTCACACCAAGCAGGTCTGCAATAGTTGCTCAGCAATGTGGGTTGGTAGACTGAGGCATCATCCTATAGCCATTAAGGAAACTAGCGGTCCAAGTATATTACAAGACTCCCTGTTTGTGAAGGAAGACTACCTGTATCTTCTAATCCTCTCTCAATACACACGTTTGTAAAACAGAAACTTTCCATTCAAGAGCGTCATCCAAATTTAGCAACAGGAAAGCTTAGCTAACTCCTTGATTTTCTTTTATCTAAATCAGAAACAGTTATAGCCATGTTTCCTTTTATCCAAACTTCAGTGATCACAAACACTATAACTTTATGGGCCTCTGGCTGGTCCAGCTCTCCACTTCCACTTAACACATAGTCTCCATCGTTATTAAGTTCCCTTACTTTTCAACACGTATAGCATTATGTTACTTCCTCACACTTGCAGCCAAATTTCCAGGAAACATCTGGAATAATATCAGAGAGTTGGTGCTTGATCAAAACTACATCCTCTGCTTTATTCATTTGGAAGTGACTAATTTCAACCCTATGGTTTGAAGTGAGCACAGATGGATGTGTATGTTTCAGGAGTTTGCTAACACTTACCAACAGAGATGACAAGTCACCAATGACAACCCTAAAAGAGCGCTCACGTCCTCTGCCCTAAGAGAACTGCTGAGTACTGTGAACAGTCCAGTTCTCTGTTTTGCAACAATCCTGGGTCACTAATGTCTACCCAAGGTGAATCCCAAAGTTCCTCAAACAGAACTTTAAACTCAGTTTAATTGTTTTAAATGAACGCTCCACAACACTGGTTCTCAACTCTGGTTACATGTTAGAATCATCTAGAGTACTTTCATAAATACCAATGCCCAGCTTCCACCCTTCCCCACCCACCACCCTTCAAAGATTTCAATCCAACTGGCTTTTTTTTCCCCTGCTTTTTCTCCCCAAATCCTCCCAGTATGTAGTTGTATATTTTAATTGTGGGTCCTTCTAGTTGTGGCATGTGGGACGCCGCCTCAGCATGGTCTAATGAGCGGTGCCACATCCGCACCCAGGATCCGAACCAGCGAAACCCCGGGCCGCCAAAGCAGAGTGCGCAAACTCAACCACTCGGTCACGGGGCCGGCACCCTCAATCCAACTGGTTTTGAATGCGATCTACACAGCAGTATTTTCTTAAAAGCACCTCAGCTATAGTGAATGAATTGAGGTAACACTGTTAAATATTTCAGGTATGATAACTGCATTGTGGCTGTTTTTTAAAAAGTTTTTTTAAAAGACTCCTTTACTTTTAAAGATATATACTTAAGTATTTATGAATGAAATGACATACCTGAGATTTGCTGCAAAAGGGACCAGTTGGGGAGGAGGCAGGGAGTGAGCGGGGTTGGATGAAACAGGCGTGTCCACAAGTTGACACCTGTGTAGCTGGGCAACGAGGACATGAAAGTTCCCAGTATTTGTCTACTTCAGCATGTGTATAAAATTTTTCATCACAGATATTGGAGGAGAAAAATCCCAGGTGATTCTATCACACATTCCAGGCCAAGAAACAGTGCTCTGGAGTCTTGAAAATGTGGTATAATCAGGACCTTTGTCTGGTACTATCAGCTACAAGATATGTCACCCTGCTCTTTGACAACGAACTAGCCACTGGACTTTCCTGCACCACGTTTTCCTCAACCACAATATGACAGGTATGAATCAGAGGACCTTTCAAAAAGAAGATAAGAAGCATTAAAAAGTTGATTTATTCTAAAGTCTTCTCTCTGTTAATATCATAGTTAACTTCTAGCATAGGAGTCAAAAATGGTAAGGTCTTACATCCACAAAACCATTTCCCAAAGCACGTTAAAAAACACTGCTTCTCTAAGATGTTAATAGATGTTACCTAAACTAAGGGTTCTGAACTCAAATAAGTTTGAAAAGTGTTGCTTTTCTTTACTAGGAGATCCCTAAGAATTTTCAATAAGACAGCATCCGTTGAATTTCCAAGGGTGGTGACGAGATAAGAAAAAAGTTTGAGTTTTACATGGAACTAGTTTTGTAAAACAACTTTTGGAAAATAGTGCTCTAGACCAGTGGCTCCCCAATCCCAGGTGATGGAGAAAGGCACCAGCATCATTTGGTGAGCTTATGAAAATAATGATTCACAGATCAAGTCTAGACCGACTGGACGGAGAAAAGAACACAATACTGAAACAAACAAAAAACCCAAGTGATTCTAATGCACAGGCATGTTTGGGATTTAAAGCTCTGCAGATCATAATGTAGTAAAATAAGCTTGTAATATGTGAAAGGCCACATCAATGCCAACCAATATGAAAGGTCATGTTTAATACTCGTCCAAATCAAAGGATTTAATCCAGGAGAGAAGCATACATGCATATATTTTATGAAAGCTAAGTACTAAAATATTGGAGGTGTTAGCAAATTTAAATCTATCAATATAACTGATGACAACTTTGTAATCTCAAGGATGTACTACATCCATTACTAATTGATAATCAATTTGTAGTGATTCTCAACCCTTCTCCTGCGTTTCCTCATGTCCATCTTCTTCTTTCGCCTGACTCAATAACCAGGAATTTTTTGTTAAACAACTCCAGGGGTGCCATTCATATAAGTGGTTTCTCCAAGATAGAGCTCTTGGACTTTTCTTTATATGACACTACTTCAAGGTATCAGGAACATAAACCCCTTCTTGAGTGAAAACTTTGGAAAATGTATTTACTTATACCTTGGTGCTCCCAGAGCTGTGCCAAGCAGTGGTCCAGTCAATGAGATAGTTAAGTGCTTAAAAGAAGGACCTACTTACTATTATTAACAATTACTCAACATTTGTGCCATGCTCTTTAGTTTACTAAGTACTTTCACATGAATTATGATTCTTCTTTCCTCAGAAAACCCAGTACAAAAGAACCAGGAATCAGAGGGAATCCCAATAATGAGTCAGCGATGTTATTTTCCCACAATACATTACCTCTTTGATTCGTTTAACCAAAGCGTTCTGATCAAAAGCCACGGCCTCTGCACACTGGTGGAGGTGATCCTGGTACCTGAGGCAGAGCTGCAACACCTGATGAGAATCCAGCTTCTCCAATTTGGCATTTGTGGGGGAAGTCTGGCCACTCAACAGCCCTTCAAAGCAGAAAAAAAGAACGAAATCAAATGAAACAGAAATTACTGCTATTAAACTTATGAATAAAGTAGCTTTTTCTTTTTACTGAAGACAGAGTAAAAGACAAGTTTATTCTTACATCTTTTATTATATGTTAATAACAATCATAACAATTATTATTTATGGAGCATCTATATTGTGCCAAGCACTTGGCAGAGTACTTCATGTTTATTATTTTTCAGACTCATAATTGCCCTGGAAAGTGAGGTATTATTAGCCCCATTTTACAGATGAAGAACCCAAGACACAGAGAGAATAAGTAACTTTCCTAAAGTCACACAGCTGGTAAGTGGTTTCTCCAAGATAGCGCTCCTGACCTTATGACACTACTTCAAGGTATCAGGAATATAAATCCCTTCTTGACTGAAAACGCTGGAAGATGTATTGACTTAATTCCTTTTAATAATTAAAATGGTTGTCTGAGAAACTGAGAAAAAGAAATAAAATGTATACAGAAACTGTCAGAAGATGCAAAAATGAAAACAAATTAAAAAGTGAACAGAACGTCGGCTAACATATCATAAACCTGATTCTTTACATCTTCTTCCAACATCTGTTTAGTTGTATAACTATTAAATTCCTTACATTTGCGTAGGACATATTTTCAAAGCTTTTCACACAGAATTATCTTATGTTTATTTAAGGTGTATAAAACAGGATAATTACTAGCATTTAAAGAAGAAGAAATCAATTTAAGAGGCTACCTCACTTGCTCATGGTCACACAGCAAAGTCCTGAGTAGAACTCAAGCCCACTGACTTCTGGCCAAGTGGCTTGTGCCAAAGGTTCACAAACTTTCGGGTGTTAGGACACCTTAACCCTCTCAAAAATTATGGAGGATCCCAAAGAGCTTTTGTTTATGTAGTTTATATCAATATTCACCTATTAAAAATTACAATGAGAAGGGGTCGACCCTGTGTCCTAGTAGTTAAGTTCAGTGTGCTCTGCTTTGGCAGCTCGGGTTCGTGGGTTCGGATCCAGGCACAGACTTACACCACTCGTCAGCCATACTAAGGTGGTGACTTACATACAAAATAGAGGAAGACTGGCTCAGATATTAGCTCAGGGCCAAATCTTCCTCAAGCAAAAAAAGAGGAAGACTGGCAACAGATATTAGGTCAGGGCTAATCTTCCTCAAGCAAAAAAAAGAGGAAGATTGGCAACAGATGTTAGCTCAAGGCCAATCTTCCTCAAACAAAAAAAGGGGAAGACTGGCAACATGTTGGCTCAGGGCAAACGTTCCTCACCAAAAAAAAAAAATTACAATGAGAAAATTCTTCAATATTTATTAAATCATTTTAAAGTAACAATAATAACCCCATAACATGTTAACATAAATAACATATTTTAAGGAAAATGATCATATTTTCCAAAACAAAAGTGAGAAGAGTGGCACTGGTTTACATTTTTGTAAGTCTTTTTAACGTCTGGCTTAATGGAAAACAACTGGAGACTCGTATCTGCTTCCACTTCTGTATTTAATCTGTTGCCATTTCACATCACGCGGCCTCTGGAAAACTCCACTGTACACTTGTAAACGAAGAGAGTAATTAGCAAATGTCTAAGTATTACTGTAAAAATAGTTTTGACCTCAGAGAATCCTAGCAGGGCCCTGGGGATCTCAGGGATCCCCCACCACACTGAGAACCACAGTGCTAGGCCACGCTCTGTCTCATACAGAGCCAACGATCTAACACAAGGTGCACCGAAATAAATATGACCATGGCACACGTGCTAGGCATGATCAGGGTGGGCCCACCCCATCGAAGCTCGTCTTGCAGGGGAACCCTCCCCCATTCCTGTTCCCCAGCCACCAGTGTCAAATCCTCACTGGTTCTGAGGTATTGGAGCCTAAGTCAGTGTTCTTTTCCCCTCAAACAGGCTGTAAGATGGGCTACCCAGTGGGGCTGTCCCAGAGAATCCTTGGAAATGCCAGTCAGTGCTCTCAGATCTTCATCCGGCTGACAGAGCAGACCACTGGGCTGAACCCGAGGCACTGCTCTGCTTCCTGACATTCCGCCGCCAGCACTAGGTCCCTCAGCTGTCCCCCTGCTGACCCTAACACAGGAGAGCACCACTTACTCCGGCTGAACCTGCCTCTACATAGCAGCTTTTGGGGAGGCTGGTATTTGCAGAAATGAGGACTTATTTTTCAATTGAAATTTTTATTGAGATCCTGTGTACAGGATCTTGTGTACCCCAGTTTTCCCCAAAGGTAACATCTTGCAAAACTACAATATCACAACCAGAACACTGACATTGATCAATCCACTGACCTTATTCAGATGTCCCCAATTTACTGGCACTCATTTGTGTGTGTGTGTGTGCCTGTGTATTTAATTCTATTTTTATTCAATTGTTATTTTGTTTAATTTTTTCACATGTGTAGGTTCGTGTATAGACCAGCACAGTCAGATACTGAGCTAGCCCATGACCACAAGGATTTCTCACATTGCCTTTTATAACCATATCCACTTCTCTCTCGTTCTCCTTCCCATCCTTAGCTCCTGGTAACCACTAATCTGTTCACTAGCTTTAAATTTTGTCATTTCAAAAATGTTTTATAAATGGAGTAATACAATATGTAACCTTTGGAGACTGCCTTTTTTCACCCAACATAATACAATGGAGATTCATCTAAGCTGTTGCATGTATCAACAGTTCATTCTTTTTTTATTTCTGAGTAGTATTCCATGGTATGTATGTACCAGAGTTTGTCTAACCATTCACCCACTGAAGGACATTTGGGTTGTTTCCAGTTTGAGGCTATTACAAACAAAGTTGCTATGAACAGTCATGTACAGGTTTCTGTGTAAACATAAGTTTCCATTTCTCTGGGGTAAACGCCCACGGGTGCAATCGCTGGGCTGCATGGTAATTGCACGTTTAGTTTTATAAGAAACTGCCAAAGAGTTTTCTAGAGTGCCAGTAATTAAGAAAATGGGGGATTTTTCAGAACACTAAAATCTCCTAACAAAATTATCCAGGGCTACCCTATCACTGACAAAGAATACAGTCCCAGGAACAGACTTGGGGAGGAAGGTACCAACAGCTTTCTGCTGTCAATCCAAAATTGAAGTGGGAAAAGTGAGGAGGCACCGTGGAAAGAGGAATGAATGATTTTGTGCCATCATTAGTGGGCCAGGATACTGCAAAGGCCATAAGGGAAAACAGTGATAAACCCAACAATATAAAAATCAAGATTCCTCATGGCAAAAAACACCATAAGTCATTAAAAAAAAAAAAAAAAAAACCCTGGGAAATATATTTGCATCTCTTTTACAAAGGGTAATATTACTATTATATAAAGAGCTCCGAGAAACTGGCAAGTAAAAAGTCAGCAAAAGATAGACAAAGGATATGAAAAGGCATTTCGCAGAAAAGGAAGTACCAATGACTCAACTATAAGAAAAAATACACAACTTCACTCATAAGAAAAACAGAAATTAAAACTTCACTGTAAGCCATTTTTCACCTATCAAATTGGTAAAAATCACAAGTATGATAAAAATTCCAAAGGTGGAACTATGAGGAAATAGGCATTGCTGATCAGTTTGTAAGTCATTAACATCTCTGTAGATGGCAATTTGGCCTGGATATCAAAATTGCAAATGTGTAAAGCCTTTGATGCAGCAATTTCACTACTAGAAATTTACACATATATCAGCACACATGCTAAATGATATATAATGTATATATAAGATTACTCATTGTAGCAATGATTGCAATAGTAAAAGATGAGCAAATACTTCAATGTCCATCAATAGGGAGGTTGTTACTTAAATCAAGGTACATCCATAAACAGTATTATATGACCATAGAAAAGAATGAGGAAGCTCTGCATGTATTCACACAGAAAAATCTCTGTAAGATAGTAAGTAACAGGGGCCAGCCTGTGGTCAAGCGGTTAAATTCACACACTCTGCTTTGGTAGCCCAGGGTTTCACCAGTTTGGATCCTGGGCGTGGACACGGCACCGCTCATCAGGTCACGCTGAGGCAGTGTCACACATAGCACAACCAGAAGGACCTACAACTAGAATATACAACTGTGTACTAGAGGGGCTTTGGGAAGAAGAAGAAAAAAAAGATTGGGGGCTGGCCCAGTGGCGTACCAGTTAAGTTCGCACAAACCACTTCAGTCGCCCAGGGTTCGTCAGTTGGGATCCTGGGTGCGGACCTAGCACTGCTTATCAAGCCATGCTGTGGCAGGCATCTCACATATAAAGTAGAGGAAGATGGGCACGGATGTTAGCTCAGGGCCAACCTCCCTCAGCAAAAAGAGGAGGATTGGCAGTGGGTGTTAGCTCAGGGCTAGTCTTCCTCAAAAAAAAAAAAAAAGAATAAAGACTCAGTAAAGCTAAAAAAAAAAAAAAAAAGACTGGCAATAGATAATAGCACAGGTGTCAATCTTTAAAAAAAATTAAACAATAAAGATATTAAGTAATAAAAGAAAGGTACACAGGATAGTGTGTAGAGAGTGTCACCACAGGGTAAAAATGGAGGGGTATATGTAAATAAAAATATATATTCCTATTTGCTTATATTTATATAAACAAACTCTGAAATGACAAGAATTAGACAGGGAACAAGGGTAGGAAGGGAGACTTTCATAGTATATTTTTAACATTTTTTTAAACATATGAATGAATTTCCCTTTCAAAATTTTTTAAATAAATAAATTCATTTTAACAAAAAAGTCGCTACAGTCCATCCCATCTGTTAGTAATGTCTTCTTGAGCAGTTCCCGCCTCTTCCCTCATCCTAAGTATCCCCAACCCAATAAGCCAAAACCAGTTCCATATCTTTCCTTCTCACTAAGGTTTATATGGCTGAATACATCTTAAAACAATATCTTCTCCAAGGCAATTAAAAGTCTCATAACAAACTGAGCTGGGAGAGGACAGGGACCATGTTTTACTTATCTTTTTACTTCCTATCTCGAGCATAAAGTATCTGGGACATAAAACGTTCTCATATTAGGTTAAGAGGATGCAGTTCTACTGCTGGAATTCCAAGGAGAGTGAGCCGAGGAAAACTCAGGAGGAAAACAGGCTTCTCGGGTCCCTAGTCTGTATTCTCCACAAACACTTAAGAGTGGGGCGTGGTCTCAGTCTGAATCTGCTCTTCCAAAGTGAACGGGGAAGATTTCCAGCCAGCGCTGGAGAAGACTACTGGGAGCTGTACTGAAGAGTGGGGAGGAGAAAAGCCACAGGGCCAGCCTGAGCTTCCAGAGGGCCGAAGCAGAGGGCCCAGACCTCAACAGTAACTCGCAAAAACCCCCTTAAAAAAAGAAAGGGGGACGGATTTCAAGAAAGCTGCCAAGTCTAGAAGGCGTACTAAAGTGTTCAAATTAAGTTGCCCAACCAACTTCAAAATCAAAGAAATTACACTCTAAATCACCTTTATAAATAATCATTGTACCCTCCCCGTAATGAATCATCTAAAAACAAAGCCCAGGTACATGGGTCTTTTATCAGACTCTGCTTTTCTGGACTCACAGGAATCTCTGAAAATCTACCACAAATCTTGGTCCAGATCATAGAAGGAGCAAGACAGAAAAAAAAGAAGAGAGGCCACTTTTCCTATAGCTAAAGCTACAAAGCTATGGAAACCCAGGCCAATCCTAGAGGCAATGAACACAAAGCTTTCCTATCACTCTTGAGTCTCCGGGACTCATCTCCTCATTTTGACAACTGAACCATCCCTTTATCTTTTGATAAAAGGAGGAGAGAGAACAGAAAGCTAGGTAAATTCAGAGATGGTAAATTTTTGTCATTTTTAGGAGATGACAAACTGTCAGCCCTCAGAACGGTTTTCATTCTGAATGTACATTAAAGTTTTTTAAAAATTATAGATGTTTTCAATGAGGTGCGTACTCTCCCGTTCCCTCAATCCTCACCACTTCCTACTATCTCATGGCCAGCCAGCTTCAGTCACATACATCCCTGCCCGGCCTCTGGGGGCCTCTAGTTTACACCTGTTTTAATTCTTACTTACCAACTCTAATAATAACCCAAACCCTTAGATAACAGAAAATGAACCACATATCACCTTGAAATTATTCTCTGTATAGCTATATAAATGTTCTTTATGGATACGATTTTTTCATTTTTAACTTTTTATTACATAAATTTTCAAACATATAGAAAAGTAAGAAAAAATATATACTCAAATACTCATCATGTAGACCCAACAACTACTATTTTAACATATCTACTTCATCTTTCTGTCTGTATTTTTTCTTTTCCTGAGCCCTTAAAAAATTATAGACATCATGACAGTTCACTCCTAATACTGCATTTTTCCATATATTTATGGTTAGTTTTTCATGTTAAATAAAAGCTTCTAAATTATGTCTTCCTTACTGTGCTAAGGAACAGGGCCGTTACCCTTAGTTTTCTAGTTCTTCTTTGGCTTAAAACAGTCATGCACACAAAGTAGTTGTTACTGAGTTAAATACCTGGCTTAATAGATTCCATATATTAAGGGCTGGGTTTGCAAACGGTAAATACTGGAGACATTTCCTAAGACCTTGTTGAAACCACTTTGTTTATACAGGAATGGAGAGTGGGCTCCAGGGGATGGGTGAGGAACAAAACTGACTATTACCCAGATCCGGCAACATGCCATCTGTACCTACCTCTTTGTGTAAAGTGTTGAGTGGAAAAATCATCAGGGTTAGAAATTTGGAAAATATTTTGCTGAGCAATCTTTTTCTTTCTGAAACGTCAGGTTGGAAAAAAAAGTTTCTCTAAAGTACAGTACAGAACCATACGGGTGTTAACCTAGGCTATTACCAACTGAATTCCTTAACTTTTAGAGGCTTAGCCACTTCCCGGACTAGTCAAATGAGTATTATGAGTAGTGGGGCCCATATTTGAGAAACAGTATAACAAGCTCCATTTCCTGCTATAGAATCCAGAAAGCAGAATCTATGTAACTTTGATGGAAGTTATTGTGAAGGTACAATGAAGCAACTGATTATGAAAAAAGAAACTCCGCCCAGAAGTAATAGGGGATTTTTGACTCTGTTGGTCATGTTATTTTTCAAAGACAAAAGCACATAAGCCACGTGTATTCTTTACATAATATAAACTGTGGTTCTCAAAGGCACTCCCTCCTCTTCTCTTAAAGAAAGGGAAAAGTCTAAAAACACTTGCCCAGCGTGGACAGGATCTCATGTTGTGTGTTAGTGATCAATTCCTCTGGGGTATTTGGAAAAAGGGTGCCCTCCATGACTGGTTCCCTTAGGGACTTTTATCTCCATTTCGTCATCTCCGAGAAGCACCAGTCTCACCTAGGGGGAGCCACCCAGAAAGGCTATCGTCATTGTTTTGGTTAAACAATGTGGCAGAGACTGCAAGTGCAGACAAGCCCAACATAACATGCCAACCCAGCACAATTTTTGGTATGGACAGAAACAATGCTCCCAGGATCTCCCTCCTAAGAGTTTCTACCAGAGGCCAAGAGAGAATAACTTTCTCACTAAGGTGGTGCTATAGATTGAATGTTTCTGTCCCTCCCAAATTCGTATGTTGAAACCTAATCCCAAATGTGATGGTATGAAGAGGTAGGGCCTTTGGGAGGTGATCACATCATAAAGCTGGAGCCCTGATGAATGGGATTAGTTGCCTGATAAAAGAGACCCCAGAGGGCTCACTCGCCCCTTTCACCACGCGAGGACACAGCAAAAAGATGACTGTCTATGAAGCAGGGAGCAGGCTCTTACCAGACAGTGAATCTGCCAGCACCTTGATCTTGGACTTCCCAGCCTCCAGAACTGTGAGAAATAAATTTCTGTTGTTTGTAAGGCACCCAGTCTCTGGTATTTTGTTATAACAGCCCAAATGAACTACCACAGGGAGCCTGGGAAAAGCTGAATTCAGCCCCAGTATTTATTAGTTGTGTGAATTTGGACAGTTTACCTTTTATCTCTGAGCCTCAGTTTTCTCATATGCAAAACTGGGATAATAACCACCTCCATTTTAGGGTTTGCCTAGCGTACAGTAGGGTCTGGATAAATATCTGTTCCCTTTACTCACCTTCCTTAAGACTCAGGGAGGTAAAGGGGCACTCGGGCTTTAAGGGAATTTGTGGTAGGTTTTGGAAAGCTCTTCACCCATCTAGGTTCAGGCACCCATTTTTCCCTGGGAAATGACCCTGGTTTATGGTATCAAAGAAACAAGAACAGAGGATGTCACAGCCAAAAGTACATACAACTTTTCCAAAGGTGATCAGTATCCATAAATAAGACACCTCAGTGTCTTTAAGGAATCTTGTCCACTGTTATGAACTAAACTTAGCTTTTCATAATCTCCTCCACTTTTTCCTCTCAAAGAATTCAGAAAACCATTCAACTCATCCTCCTTCAACAATCTCCAGGTTCAGAGGCTTGCTCTCTGGTTGAACTTACAGGCCTGAGAAGGGAGGTGACATGATATAACAAAAGAAGTATAAGATTTGGAGTCAGGTCAACCAGGGAATTTGAATCCAGGGATTGCTATTACTACCTGTGTGATCTAAGGGGAGTCATTTAACTTCTCTGAACTCAACCCCTTCATCTATAAATTAATTACTATCTACATTAAAGGAGTACTGTAAGAATTATATGAAGTTATGCCCAGCACAGTATCTGGCACAGAGTAGGTACTCAATTCTTGTTAATTTCCTCACTGTCCCCAAGTCCTCAACTACTAACTGTTGCCACAGTCAAATAAGCAGGGTTTCAAAATCTGGCTGTATGACTGGCCACCCCTACATACGATGAGTACTTGCCAGCACCTCCTTCTGTGTACCAGCACTGCAGGAAAAATAAAGAAGTGATCCCACTCTTCACACTGGTTACCAGAAGAAGCAGGAGTTAAATACAAGGAAGGCCAACGTGAACAGGAACTAAAATTAAAAAGTAAGATAGAACAACAAAAACACCCAAAAACCCAATTCAAAAATGGTCAAAGGACTTAACGTAGATATTTCTCCAAAGAAGCTATACAAATGTCAATTAGCACGTTAAAGATGCTCAACATCACTAATCATCAGGGAAATGCAAAACAAAACCACAATGAGATACCATTTAACCATTAGGATGCTATTATCCAAACAACAGAAAATAATGAGTATTGGTGAGGATGTGGACAAACTGAAACCCTTGTGCATTACTGGTGAGAATGTAAAATAGTGCACCCGCTGTGGAAGACAATGTGATAGTTCCTTTAAAAACTAAACATAGAGGGGCCAGCCCCATGGCCAAGTAGTTGAGTTTGCCTGCTCCACTATGGCAGCCCAGGGTTTCGCTGGTTTGGATCCTGGGCGCGGACATGGTGCTGCTCTTCAAGCCATGCTGAGGGGGCATCCCACATAACACAACCAGAAGGACCTACAACTAGGATAGACAACTATGTACTGGGGGGCTTTGGGGAGAACAAGAAGAAGAAAAAGAAAAAGATTGGCAACAGATGTTAGCTCAGCTGCCAATCTTAAAAAAAAAAAAAAAAATTAAACAGAGAGAAAATTCTGGGAAAATGGCAACTAGTAAGCACCAGGAATCTGTCTTCCCACCTAGACAACAAGTGCATTGGCAGAATCTGTCTGATGTAACTATTTTGGAAGTCTGGAGTCCATTTAAGAATGCCAACTTCCAGGGGAAGGCTTGGATGGTAAATTGAGGTCAATTTGGGTCAATTTCAGCTCTTAGCACAGCAGTAGCTATCCATCCATCTCCCAACTCCTGTGCCAGGCAGCTGTGTACCTGTTCCTGGAGCAACCTACACATAGCTTGTAGGAGCCAGGGTGGGCAAAAGGGACCCTGTCCTCCAAACATCAGGGATGTATGTTCTGATCGGTGACTGGTGCTTCTCATCACAAAAGTGCAAACAAGGAGGCAGTGGCCACTGTTGTTGCACATCCTCCGTTGTTGCAATTCCCTCCCGCTCCAGCTGAAATGTCTTCCAGGGGATTTAAAAGCCCAGCACATTTTTTTCCTCTCCTTCATTTTTCTTTTTCCCCCTTTTGGAGCTAGACATTGAAAACCAGAACATTTAAAAGCAACCACATATATGGGGGAAATTAGAAAGTCACTGTGCATGCCCAGGAAAGGAACAGCTCAGAAAAGACCTAAGAAGACCTTATGTTTAAATCCCAGGCTGATCCTTGGCAGAGAGACAGCCTACAACAATCAAAAAAATAAAACCAAAAGCCAGCAAACCCTGGAGAAGGAGGAGAATCTGATTTCTAGAGTTACCACATATTAGATTCAATGTTCAGTTTTCAACAAAAAAAATCACAAGGCCCACAAAAAAAAACCAGAAAAGCATTAAAAGGTAAAAACAAAACAACAGAAACTGTTCCTGAAGAAGATCTGATGTCAGATCTACTGGACAAAGGTTTTAAAACAATTGTCTTAAAGGTGCTCAAGGAACTAAAGGAAGATGTAGAGAAAGTCAAGAAAAATGATGTATGAACAAAATGGAAATATCAATAAACAGACAGAAACTCTAAAAAGAAACCAAAAAGAAATTCTCGACCTGAAGAGTATCTTAACTGAAATGAAAATTTCACTAGAGGGATTCAAAGGCAGATCTGAGAAGGCAGAAGAAGCAATCTGTGAACTTGAAAAAGGAGAATGGAAATGACCAAGTACAAAAAGAAGTAAGACTGAAGAGAAGCACACAGAGCCTAAAGGATCTGTGGGACACCATCAAGCACAGAAACATACATTTTGCAGAAGTCCAAGAAGGAGAAAAGAGAAACAGGCAGGGAGAATATTTGAAGAAATAATGGCTGAAAACTCAAATTTGATGAAAGACATGAATATAAACATCTAAGAAGTTCAACAAACTACAAGTAGGACGAAGTCAAAGAGATCCACGCCAGGACACATTATAACCAAACTGTCAAAGACAAAGAGAGAGTTTTGAAAGCAGCAAGAGAAAAGCAACTCCTTCCATACAAGGGACCCTAAATAAGATTATCAGCAGATTTCTGAACAGAAACTTTGGAGGATAGAAGGCAGTGGGCTCATATATTCAAAGTGCTTTTATATTCACACTGTCAACCAAGAATCCTGTATGTGGCAAAACTGTCCTTCAAAAATGAGAGGGAAATTAAGACATTCCCAGATAAACAAATGCTGATGGAGCTCATTACCTCTAGACTTGCCCTGCAAGAAATGCTAAAGGGAGTCCTACCAGTTGAAATGAAAGGATATCTGCCAGCAATTCAGAGCTGTATGAATAAAAAAGATCTCAGTAAAGGTAAATACAGGGGCAATTATAAAAGCTAGCATTATTATAACAATGGTGTGTAACTCCAGTTTTTGTTTCCTACATGACTTAAGAAACTAATAGATTTTTAAAAATTATTAGTTTATGTTTTTGGACATGTATAAAGATACAATTTTGTGACACCAACAACTCAAAGGGGCAAAGATAGAGTTGTACAGGAGCAGAGTTTTTTATGTTAGTGAAGTTAATCTGATACAAATTCAAGTTACATTGTTATAACTTTATCTTATATATAATCCTCATGGTAATAACAAAAAAATAGCTATAGAATATACAAAGGGAATTTAAACATTTTACTACAAAAAATAAACTAAACACAAAGACAGTAATGCAGGAAATAAGGGACAAAAAAAACTATAAGGCATAAAGAAAAAGAGCAAAGTGATAGAACTAAGTCCCTCCTCATCAGTAATTACTTTAAATATGAACAGAATAAAGTCTCAAATCAAAAGACAGAGACAGGCACGAAGGATTTTAGAAAAAACCTGATCCAACTATATGCTGTCTACTAGAGACTTACTCTACATCCAAAGACACAAACAGGTTTAAAGTTAAAGGATGGCAAAAGATATTTCATGCATATAGTAACCAAAAGTGAGCCGGAGTGGTTATACTAATTCAGACAAAATAGACTTTAAATCAAAATAGTTTACAAGAGACAAAGTAGGACATTATATATTAATAAAAGTTTCAATACAGCAAGAAGACATAACTATTATAAGAATTTATGTACCTAATAACAGACCATCAAAATACATTAAGGAAAAATTGATAAAACTGAAGAAATAGACAGTTCTACAATAATAGTTGGACACTTCAATACCCCATTCTTAATAATGGATAGACCAATCACATAAAAGATATGGAAATATAGGACTTGAATGACACGGTAAACCAATTAGATCTAACAGACATATACAGAACACTCTACCCAACAGCAATAGAACACACATTCTTTTCAAGTGCACATGGGACCTTTCCCAGGACAGACCATACAGTAGGCCACAACTTAAGTCTCAACAGATTTAAAAAGCTACATATTATATGAAGTATCTTCTCTGACCACAACCAGATGAAGTTAGAAATCATAACAGAAGGAAAACTGAAAAACTCACAAATTTGTGGAAATTAAATAACATTCTTAAAGAACCAATGGATCAAAGAAGAAATCAAAGGGAAATTTAAAATACTTAGAGATGAATGAAATGAAACAGAAAACACAACATACCAAAACTTAAGGGACACAGAAAAGTTAAGTGACAAATTTATAGCTATAAATGCTTCCATTAAAAAAGAAAATATCTCAAATTAACATTGTGACTTAAGGAACTAGAGAATGAAGAACAAACTAAACCCAAAGCTAACAGAAGGAAGAAAATAATAACAATTAGAACAAAGATAAATGAAACAGAGAAAAATCAACAAAACCAAAACTCTGGTCTTCGCAAAGATCAACAAAGCTGATAAAGCTTTAGGTAGACAGACCAAGGCAGAAAGAGAGAAGAGTCAAATTATTAAAATCAGAAATGAAAGTGGGGACATTACTACTGAATCTACAGAAATAAAAAAGATTATAAGAGAATGGTATGAGCAGTTGTACCTTAACAAATTGGATAACCTAGATGAAGAGGACAAATTCCTAGAAACAAAAGCTACCAAAACTATCATAAAGAAATAGAAAATCTGCACAGACTTATAACTAGTATGGAGATAGAATCAGTAATAAAAACCCTCCCCTAAAAGCCCTTGACTTGACAGCTTCACTGCTGAATTCTACCAAACACTTAAAAAAGGACACACACCAATCCTCAAAATTTTCCAAAAAACTGAAGAGGAGGGAATACCCTAACTCATTCTATAAGACCATTATTACCCTGACAGCAAAGCCAAACACACTTCAAGAAAAGACAACTTCTGACCTAAATTCCTTATGAATATCGATACAAAAAGATGCTGGCAAATAGAATTCAGTCTCATATTAAAAGGATTATACACCATGACCAAGTGGGATTTATTCCTAGAACGCATAGGTGGTTCAAAATACGAAAACTGATCAGTGTAATACACAATATTAACTGAAAGAAGGATAAAAACTACATGATAATCTCAACTGATGCAGAAAATCATTTGACAAAATTCAACAATCTTTCATTATAAAAACACCCAACAAACTAGGAATAGAAGGAAGTCACCCCAAAATAATAAAAGCCATAAATGAAGAACCCAGAGCAAACATGATACTCAATGGTGCACTTTTCCTCTAAGATCAGGAACAAGGCAAGGGTGCCTACTCTCGCCACTTCCGGTCAACACAGTACTGGAAGTTCTAGCCAGAGCAATTAGGCAAGAAAATAAATAAAAGGCATCCAAATTGGAAAGGAAGAAGTAAAATTATCTGTTTGCAGATGACATGATCTTATATGTAGAAAATCCTAAAGATTTCACAAAAAACTTTTTAGAACTAATAAACGAATTCAGTAAAGTAGTGGGATACAAAGTTAACACATAAAAATCAGCTGCATTTCTATACACTAACAATGAACAATCCATAAAGGAAATTAAGAAAACAATTACACTTACAATAGTATGAAAAAGGATAAAATACTTAGGAATTAACTTAACCAAGGAGGTGAAAGACTTGGACGATAAAAATTTCAAAGCATTGCTGAAAGAAAGTGAAGACATAAATAAATGGAAAGACAACTCATGTCTCATGAATTGGAAGACTCAATATTGCTAAGATGTCCATACTACCCAAAGTGATCCATAGATTCAGTGCAACCCCTATCAAAAATCCAAAATTTTTTGCAGAAATAGAAAAACCTATCCTAAAATTCATATGGAATCTCAAAGGACTCCCAATTGCCAAAAAGAATCCTGAAAAAGATGAACAAAGCTGGAGGACTCACACTTCCTGATTTCAAAACTTACTACAAAGCTATAGTAATCAAAACAGTGCAGCAATGGCATGAAGACAGACATATAGATCAATGGAATAGAATAGAGAGCCCAGAAATAAATCTTCACATGTATGGTCAAATGATTTTCTACAAGACCAAGACCACTCAAGGGCGCAAAAGACAGTCTTTTCAACAAATGATGCTGAGAAAACTGGATATCCACATGCCAAAGAATGAAGCTGAACTCTGATCTAACACAGCATACAAAAATTAACTCAAAATGAATCAAAGACATAAAACCCTTAGAAGAAAACATAGGGCAAAAGCTTCACAACATTGTATTTGGCAATGATTTATTGGATATGACACCAAAGATACAGGCAAAGAAAGAAAAAGGAAAAAAATCGGACCACATGAAAACTTAAAAATTTTGTGCAATAAAAGGCACTATCAACAGAGTAAAAAGGCAACCTACAGAATGCGAGAAAATATTTGCAAATCATATACCTGATAAGCGATTAATATTCAGAATATATAGAGAACTCCTAAAATTCAACATAAAAAAAACCCCGATTCAAAATTGGTCAAAAGACTTAGACAGACATTTCTCCAAAGAAGATACACAAATGACCAACAAGCACATGAAAAGATGCTCAACATCACTAATCATAAGGGAAATGCAAATCAAAGCTACGAGATACCACCTCACACTCATTAGAATGGCTATCATCAAAAAAACAGAAAAGCACAAGTGTTGGTGAGGATGTGGAGAAACTGGAACCTTCTTTGCGCACTGTTGATGAGAATGTAAAATGGTACAAGTCACTGTGGAAAACAGCTTGGCAGTTCCTCAAAAAAATAAACACAGATTTATCATATGATTACCAGCAATTCTACTTCTGGGTGTAAATACCCAAAAGAACTGAAAGCAGAGTCTTGAAGAGATATTTGTACACTCATGTTCATTGCAGGATTATTCATAAAAGTTAAGATGTGGAAGCAACCCAAGCATCCATCAATGGACGAACAAATAAGCAAAATGTGGTAGATACATACAATGTCCTATTACTCAGCCTTAAAAGGAAGAAATTCTGACACATGCTACAGCACAGATGAACCTTGAGAACATTAAGCTAAGTGAGATAAGCCAGACACAAAAGGGCAAATATTGTATGATTCCACTTTCATGAGGTTTGACACAGAATAATCAAATTCACAGAGAAAGAAAGTAGAATAATGGTTGCCAGGGGCTGAGGGGACGGAGAATAGGAAGTTACTGTTTGATAGACACAGAGTTTCAATTTGGGATGATGGAAAACTTCTGGAGATGAATGGTAGTAATGTTGCACGACAATGTCAATGTACTTAATGCCAATGAATTATACGCTCAAAAAGGGTTAAGATGGAAAGTTTTATGTTATGTATATTTTATCACAATAAAAAAAAGTCAAAGATGGGGCCATCCCCCTGGCTGAGTAGTTAAATTCACACGTGTGCTTCGGTGGCCCAAGGTTTCACCAGTTTGGATCCTGGGTGCAGACCTAGCACTGCTCTTCAAGCCATACTGAGGTGGTGTCCCACATGCCACAACTAGAAGGACCCACAGCTAAAAATATACAACTATATGCCAGGGGACTTTGGGGAGAAGAAGGAAAAATAAAATCTTTTTTTTTAATAACTGTTATGATTTTATTTATTTATTTTGAGGAAGATTAGCTCTGAGCTAACATCTGCCTCCAATCCTCCTTTTTTTGCTGAGGAAGACTGGCCCTGAGCTAACATCCGTGCCCATCTTCCTCTACTTTATATGTGGGATGCCTAGCACAGCATGGCTTGCCAAGTGGTGCCATGTCCGCACCCGGGATCCGAACTGGCAAACCCTGGGCCACCGAAGCAGAACGTGCGCACTTAACTACTGCGCCACCAGGCTGGCCCCTGGAAAAATAAAATCTTAAACAAACAAAAGTCAAGGAGATTGATTTTAATTTTCGCTATGCAAAAATATTCCACGATACCCCTCTAATAAAGTGGCCAAGGAAAAAATGTGGCCAATAGAAACAAAATGGAAATATAAAAGGATAAACCAAGGGAAAAATAAGTTTCATTACCTTCTCTGAAAACTGAGCGAGTTTAACTATGTTTTCTTCCAAGTCTAAACTGAAATTCCATGTTTCTATGAGGAGAGAGATAAAGTATTATTCTATATTGCTATACCATGTTTTATTACAGGATCAAGACTAATTTAGAAGGATTCACAGAAAAGAACATATTTAAATCCAGAAGACCCTTATTCTGAGTATGAAAATAAAAGAAACGCAGTCTAGGGTTTGGCCTGGTGGTATAGTTAAGTTCACGCACTCCGCTTCAGCGGCCTGAGGTTCGTGGGTTCAGATCCTGGCCGTACACCTACATACTGCTCATCAAGCCATGCTGTGGCGGTATCCCGCATACAAAATAGAGGAGGATTGGCACAGACGTTGGCCCAGCAACAATCTTCCTTAAGCAAAAAGAGGAAGATTGGAAACAGATGTTAGCTCAGGGCCAATCTTCCTCACCAAAAAAAACACCCCCAAAAAACAACAAAACACGGTTCACTACAAACATTCATAGTTTGGATGCCACAACATTTCAACATCTCTCCCTGGATGAACACAGAAAGCCCACTTTGTCTCACTCATCTGGAAGAACAAAGGCCAGCCCATAGAAATGGGGACCTGGGTCCTCCCTGCAACTGGGCAGCTAGCATTCACCACCCCCAGGTGTTCTTCACTTGCTGAAACGTCAACACCCCAAAAGTGCAGCTTTCCAGACAAAGTGAGCATGGTGGTTTGGAGCACCGAAGGATTCTTCCCTTCTAAAAAAGTGCTTTAAGGAACTGAAAGTGTTCTTTTAAAAACTGGCATTGAACACATGATTCTACTTACAGTAGTCTGAAGTATACACAACTTCTTAGAAATACAGACTTTGCAGGGCACGTCGAGACTGACTATAAAAGAGGGGAGGCTTATCTTTATAAAGTCGACAGCAATCACATTGGGGACCTGAAATCGTTTGGTTTTTTTTAGATTTTCAGAAAGACGAATCACAGATTTGCTTTAAATAAAAACAAATAAAGTACTAAGAAAAGGATGCAACAAAAAAGAAATATTAATGCCAGGACTTCCTTGCTCAAAGGAGTCGCCCCCCCTGTAGGTGTTAACGCATGGCTTCCCTGAAGTATTACATACCCTGTACTCTGATGGACAAGGGGAAACACAGGATTGTTTACACTGGAGGAAAAACCCTGATCAGATGGAAAGTTCTCACTCAGTAGTAGCTTAAACTGCTGAAGCAATACTGTTCATTTATAACAGCTAATTTCTGAGAACAAGATGGATTTTAGGAAAAACTGATTTTTCCATACATGAAGTCTACTAATAAGGAAAACAATCTCAACTTCTACTCAGCTTACATACAATTAACAGGAAATATAGAGTATTTCTTCTAGATAGAGAGAGAATTAAGACCCAAGGAGCTGTAATAAAGCAAAGCGTCACCTATGTGAGCCTAGTTGCCTGTCACACTGAGAAGCTGAAGAACCAAGAACCCCTTTTCCCCACCTGCCCTGCAGCCAGAGTACAAGCACAGGACAGAAGGTCCACAATCTATACATCTACCCAGAATCTAATTAGGGAGCAAATGTTGCAAAATAGGGACCTTCCACGAGGTACATTCCCTGGTGACAGAGGTTTCTAGAAAAAACAATGTATCTGAGGCAGCAATAGAAGCAGAACCAGTGGCAAAGTCCAGTCTCCACTGCCAGTTAAGCACTGTTTGGGTACAAGGCGTGTCAAGTGCTTGGTCGTGACAGCAGGAGTGACCTCAGTAGGAGGTTCTGTGGCATGATTTTGGCCATTCTGCTTGGGTAGGTAGCCCAAAACCTGATTCTAGAGCTCTTCTGGAGATTCTGTAAGCTTTCCACGATCTTTCAATGAATTCTCTATCTGCTTAAATCTGCCAGAACATCTGTCTGATACACTTAACCTCAATTTCTCTATCAGTAAGAGAGGGTTAATACCATGTACCTTGAAGGCAGCTGAGAGGATCAAATGAGAAAATACATGTTAAAGTGCTTTATAAACAGTGAGCCAGATATTAGCATAATTTACTAAAATTTAACTATACGTCAGGCACTAATAAAGCATTTATTTCATGAGTAAGAAAAACAATAGCTAACATTAATGATGGCACTCTCGTGGCCAAGCACTGTGCTAAGCATGCTTTTATGTATTTTACCTTATTTGTCAGGACAACCTTAGGAGGCCGATTTTATTACCCCCTATACTAAGTAAGTAAAGTAACAATAATAATAGTCATGACAACAAATCACAGTGCTGGAAGTAAGTGTTAGAATTAACATAAGGAAAAAATACTGTAAATTAATGATTTTTGGTGACAGAAATATTACTGTAAATTAAGGGAGATAAGATAATAGCTAAGCCATGAGAGCTCTGGAGTTGCCAATTCTTAAAATTCTAGTGTCTATAATTTGGCAACTTAGGAATTAATTTAAAATACCATTTTCCCCTTAATTTATACTTAAGACAGTTTTGTTTACTTGAGACTTGGTTATACCTTGAATCAAATGTTTTCATCAGCAACACAGCTCATTGATAACTGAACCTTACTCTTTATGACTGTATTTCTGGAACACACTCGGTTAAAGGTTCATTTCTGGCATCGACCATAGCATCCTTTTCGTGTATTATTACTGACAGTCCTCCTTTCTCCCCAGTAACCTGGTAAGGTCCTTGAGGGAAGGAATCGTGTATTTTTAATCTCTGAAAGACCCGAGGTACAGAAGCGCCTCATAGGAGTATATAAAGTAGTTCTCCTTAGATGTTTGCTGTTTCATCTATTGAGAAGTGCTCATATTTAGATAAGTTCTGCAAACACACAATTGGTACCCCCTTGGGCCTTGGTTAAAGGTCCCTAAGTCCTGAAAGCTCAAGTGTTCAGTGACTCCATTCCACTTCCTCCAAGCAAAGCACTGAGTTAAATTTATTTCTCACCAGAGCAAGAGACACATTCTGTTCATATCTCTCCAAAGAAATGAACTCATTCCTGTCTCTAAAGTAAACTTACGTCACCCATATTTGAAGATATGGGCTCTTCGTGTACAAGTAGTGAATGAGGCCTTATCTATAAATCACTTGACCGCAGCCTTTGAAAATTCAGCAAAGGCAGTTATATGGAACTACAAGATAAAAGTGATACCAAAGGTCAACAATACCAAGGATTAAACTTTGTTCCTTTCCCCTAGCAACTACGTAAAAATACACACACAACACATCCTGTAGTCACTAAGTCAAAGCTTGATTGATCTGGGGTAATTAAATCATTTATTCTGCAAGTTCACTCCTTGGTTCTCTGACCCTTGCCCTCAAGTTCACTGAGATAACATATCTCAGTCCCAATATGACCATAAACACAAAGATTCCTATCACAGGGCTGAGGACGGGCTTCTACATTCCAAGTCCAGCAAGCACGTGCGTCACTGCCTTTGTTGTACAAGACACATAAGTTACAAAAATTCAAACTTTTCCCACTATCCCTAAAGCACACAGCTGTGAAAACATCCTCCTTTATGGAACATAGCAGCTGATAATATTAAAAGAAAATTATGTAATTATTTGTTACTCTTTTCTCATTCTGTGCTTTAGTTTTCCCAGAAACAGGAAGGAGACCAATAGGGGACTAGGGAGAGATGGGCAATCCCAGGAAGGAAGTCCTTGCTGGGCCCAAACCAAGCGGAGAGGAGCTGGGATTATTAAAGAGAAGCAAGCAGAAGCAATACACCTCCAGTAAGGACACACACTACCCATGTGATCCACTGACCGAGTAACCCAAAGACACAAACATCTTCTGAACAGAAATACATCTAATTTTATGACGGAATTAATATAAGTAAATTAGGGAGACAGACTTGCAAACTGGTTAAATACACACATTTTAGAATTAGAAATACTGGGTTTAAATCCTGGCTCTACCTTTAAAAGCTGTGTGACAGGAAAGGTCTTTAAACCTTTCTGGTCCTCAGCATCCTAATCTGTCAAATGATGAAAATGCTACGCTAAGAGGCTGTACAGGGACTAAAGCAGATAATATATGTTAACACTTCTGCACAAAAAAAAAAAGAGTCAAGAATAAAAAAAGAAAGATAAAGTTGGTTGTTATTTTATTAACGGAAAAGTGGGACTGTATTTACCCAAACCACTGCTTACGTGCAACTTCGAAGAAATAATAATAAAATGAGTAGTACCTATAAACACTTTGGAACTTTTCTGTCCACCAAGTACAAAAATGTGTGAAAAGTTTTTCTATCCTACCTATCTTCACATATACAACTTTCACTACAAAGACAAAATAAAGCTAAATTATACCTTGTAAGGTAACAAAGACGAAAAGTAGGTCAAACACAGGTTTGTTTTCATGTTAATTAGAGAAGAAGCTAATGGATAAATACATAAAGGTGAAATATTTCCAGAATTATTTTTAGGGAGCCTTTCATTAAAAAACAGATTAAACAGGGGCCCCGCCTGGTGGCACAGCAGTTAAGTTTGCATACTCTGCTTTGGTGGCCCGGGGTTCACTGGTTCAGATCCCAGGTGTGGACCTACTTATCAAGCCATGCTGTGGTAGGCGTCCCAAATATAAAGTAGAAGAAGATGGGCATGGATGTTAGCTCAGGGCCAGTCTGCCTCAGCAAAAAGAGGAGGATTAATGGCAGATGTTAGCTCAGGGCTGGTCTTCCTCGGAAACAAACAAACAAACAAACCCAAATTAAACAATAAGTGAAAGTTATAGGAAATCAAATTTGGGCTTTAGTAGAGGAACTGTACTCAACAAGACAAAGCTGTCCAAAGGAGCAGACTGCCTTTAGGACAATGAGCTGCTTAGGAGCAGATATTCAGCAAGTCGAGGCTGAAGTCTATTTCGAAGAGATGGTCTGCAAACTACACTCAATTCAGGGACTCTGCAAGAAGCAGAAGACTGGATGACAGAACTTTAAATGTCCCCTCCACGTCTAAGATTCTACACTCCTTGGACACTACAATAAACAACTTTCTGGTGTCCACGGTAGGGCAGAGTTTCCCTCTAACATTGTCCCTAACAAGAGAAGAGTCTCCAAATCCAGGGAAGAGACAGATTTGCCACTCAATTCAAATACGAGAGGAGCTGAATTAATAGATCTCATGACCCCCTGAACCGTGTTCCATTTTCCTCTCTCTTGATGGCTTTTTTTCCTCCCTGGATACCCTGCTTATAATCTACTCAATCTAATTTCATAAATATTTACTAACCTCTTCCAGAAATTTATCCCAAAGAAACAAAGTGAAACTCAGGAAGATTTATGTATCAAGATCGTTTACTGCAATACTATCTTAATAACAGAAAGGTCTTTCAAGGGGAGAATGATTAAACTATAAGACGCTCACACAAAGAAATGTTGTGCAGCTATTAAAATGGTGTTTGCACATAATATTCAGTGATATGGGAAATGTCACAATATAATTTTAAGTGAAAATTTGATATAAAATGACAAATTCAGCATGATTCTAATTGTAAACATATATCATACATATGTTTACACTAGAAGGAAATACATAGCAAAATGTTAACAATGGCCATGTCTGGGTGGTGGAACTTTTAATTTTCTTTTTTGTAACTGTGTTTTCCAAATTTTCTAAAATAATCATATATTCACTTTGTGATCACAAAAAAATAAACATTATTTTTTAAAAATATGAGCAAAAGAAGCTACGTTATAGTTATCTTGGATTTGTAACTCTGAAAGGAAAAACAAGTCCTTTAAAAGGAGGAAGCCTGGTATAAAAAAATAAGTTTGCATATGACCTTACGTTTGAGAGGGTTGCTAAGCATAGCACTGTCTTTAAATTAATCGGTAAACAAGGAACAGCTGGGACAATATCCAGTTTTATTGAGGATGTGGAACAACAGGAACTCTCATACATAGCCAGTGAGGGTATAAATCAGCACAATCACTTTGAAGAGTAATTTTACTATATCTAGTGAAGCTAAAAATACGTGTCACCTACTAGACAGCAATTTCTTTCTTGTTACATACCCTAGAGAAAAAATTCATATACGTGCACAAGGATGCCCACTGCAAAACTGTTTAACACTGAAAAAATCTGAAACAACTCAAACATTAACAGGACAATGGATAAATGAACTGTAAAATACTCATTCAATGGAATACTACAGAGCAGTGAAAAATGAGGAATACATCAACATGGATAAATCTCAAAAATATAAGCCAAAAAAAGAAGAAGGAAATCTGACAAGCTGATAAGTGAAGACTTAGGCGTTTGCTATTTTTGCTCTATGCTGAGAGAATCCAAATGAAAAAAGAAATTTTAGGTAGCAGGTGGCAATTTCTATTGAGGGCAAGGCTCTCTATTCACAGCAGAAATTCGTAAACTCTTTTGGGTCCGAGACCCCTTTGCAAACCTGACGGAAGCTATGGTTCCACCTCCACAGAGGTTCATTATACCATCATCACTCCACCCTCAGCCATCTTAGAAGGCGTTCAAGGAAACTTATACTCTCTTTAGCCATGTGGTTGACCAAGGTAATTTCTACTCACGCTAAGAGTTAGCAGGACTAGACAGTCAGCAGAGGGAGCGACGCACTGGCTGCTCAGAAAGACAGCCTGTGACAAAGCAAGACATTCACTGAAGAAAGACTGCCAGAGTGTTGTACAACCAGCGAGAAAGGTGAAAACCCAGTGACATGCCCACAACTGAATGTTTTCAAAACTAATTTAAAAGGTTTTCGAAACAAAAGAAATGTTCTTATACTTAATTAAGCCTTGGTGCAAAACCAAGGTAATAAGTTAAAGAGTGACTGATAATGAAGATTAGTGAGATTTTTGTTCATATTTCTCAAAACTTTCCTCTATTTGCACATCTTATTCAATAACATTTAATTTGGCAATTTTTAGGCTAATATTTCGATAATGTTTATGCTTAACTTTTCCAATAAAGCACTGTACTATCTTGAAAGTCCAGATGAATAGAAAAATATGATGTTTTTGTTAGTGACTCAGTTAACAAAGCCTAAGGAAAATGGCTGTTGAGACCAAGAAGCCATAATGAAAGCAATGGCTGACAGTATATCTCAATGGCTGGCGAAGTACCTAGACAAACTTTTCAAGGCAGTGTCTTTTGAAGGAAAAGTTTAAAAACTCAAAACTACAAAGGGACAGTAAATATTACAATTCAACATGCATGTGAAGGTCTTTAAATGATTTAATAATTATCTCAAACAAGTTTTTCCCACCAAAGTTCTAGATCTGTGATACATGAAATTGTCTTGGAAATACCAAGGTTGTAAGCTTAACAATATCATGTAAAATCTCCAGTGTCTTCGTTACTGCCTTTCATTATCTCTATGTCTTTCATCCTTATATCCCAATCCAAATCTTCTCTTCATGCATTCCTCTTCCTCCATATCCCCTGTCATATTATTTCCCCGGATTTATCTCCTACCCCTGCCTCTACTCCTGGGCTATACATTTTGCTGTCTCTCAGAAAAAAGGAACCACCCACAGAATCAGAGATTTGGGGGAACAATAATGAGCTAGTCAAGAAGTCATTTCCACCTCACTCTTTTCTTTCCTGGCAGTGTCCTTCCCTGCCATCCATCTTTCCAAACTTCTTTTCTCAATAATGTTTTTTATGAAATCTACTCTGAATGAAACCTGTACTATATTATAAATGCACAACTTCCTAAGACCTTTATGCAAAAGAAACAAACAGTAACAAAGAAAACTGTGCTGCTTAACAATACTGTAAAGCACACACTGGTTTTAGTTCTGCCCCCTTTCCGGGGTGGGGGGATTTGGAAGAATGAGGGCCCCTCTGGCTATCAGAGAGAGTAGGGGCATTACTGTATTTAGTGGGAAGGGATGCTAATCATCCTCTAAAACACAGAGCAGTCCCACACAATGAAGACTAGTCCACCCAAAATGCCACAGTGCCCCCAACCCACTCCCCAACTCTTGTTATGAAACACGGGACCACAGACATTCACTGAGCCAGATAACTCCAGCTAATTTCAATAAATATTTGACTAATCTTGACACTTCCTGGCTTTTAGGAATACGTAAAATCAGCCATCAGGTTGCACCAATTCCCAGTGTTGCAAAGAATTCTGGGAAGGGGAGGCAGTAGTGGTGGCACGCACTCCAGGCTGCAGTGTGACCTCCTGGTGTTTGGAAATCCTAATTAAAATGACTTTGTTCTGAGTTTGATATCACTGTTTTAGAGACTTCTTCACTCATCCTTGATGCAGCAGTCTATTGAGCCAAAACAGCTACAGGGGCCATTCTTCCCTGAAAATGAGTCAAGGCAGTTACACAACCCTCCACAGGGATCAGTGCACAACAGCCTTGGAGCAAGTGTGGGAGGAGCCCGGTAAACATCTCTCCCCTTCATGAGCTCATGTTCCAACTCAGATTCCTCTTGACAAAACAAACACAGCTTTTATATCATAGTAATTCTTTTGCAGCAAGCAACTCATTCTCACATTCCTTCTCCTGCTTACTTTTTCCCCATAATTCTTTACCCTTTGCCCGCAAGCCCTCCTCCCCGCCATGTTGTACTATTTGTATGGAAAAAAAATTTAAGAGTTGCTTCTTGCCAAGTGTGACCTCAACTCATTCTTATTTAGTGATGTCCAACAAGAACTCTCTCTCCCAAAACGTTTGCTCGTTTTGAAGCAACAAGGTTACTGACTGCGTTTTGTTTTCCCTGTCACTTGTTTTTGATGTATTAGTGTATCTTTGGAAACAAATGACATAACAGCTCATTTGTGTGACCCAAGGCACTATACATGTACGTATACAAAAATCTTTTCAAACTGCTTCAGCAAGACAAAGCATTGACTCTGTTACTGGAGGGAAAAGATAACATGGTAACGGTTAACTTGATCACTTAACCTCCCTAAAAAACATACCCCCGCATTCAGTAACAAGAAAGAGGTATCAATACTAAAGAAAACACAAGCTCCAAATCCTATTCTAGGCGAAGAACTTTTGTCACTTGGGGGGGGAAAGAAGAAAAGTGAGTGACCCTTAAAATACTAAGACAGACGTGTTACACTCCTTCATGCTTAACAACACTTTGGCAAAGTACTACTTAATGAATAATTTTGGGACGTCAACAATTTTATGCTACACATAAAATAAGCTGGAATTGAGAGTTATTTTCAGTTAGCTTATTGGAAAAATTGGTCCTGGTATTCTTAACATCTGTCCAACTATGATGGAACTCCTGAACAATGTCAGGTACTAATCTCCCTCGTGAAGTCTTCTTTAAAACACTTTCCATTCCATGCCTCTGTTAATTAAAAGGCATGACTGGATACAGTATTAGTCCCTAGGTCTCCTTCCTTCAGGGAATTTTAGCAGCAAACCTCACTTAATTATCAGAAAGCAGAAGTTAATTCCCAATGTGGGTTGGCGCTGGGCATGAGTGCCAATTCTGTCACATTCCAGTATTTGCTCACCAGGATGGCACCGAGGAGCCTAATCCACACACAAAATGTTGTGTGATGATGCTAACATTTTCCTGGCTCATCTCCTAGGATGTCAAGGCATTCTGCGGTTTCCAGTACTACCCTAGAGGAGTCAGTTTAGATCCAAAACACTTAAGACATACTTTCAGAGGGGCCACTCAGAGCTCGGAAGACTTTAGGTAGACAGCTAGCTAGCTCTCTTTGGAGGATTCCCAAGTCCTCAGAGATACAAGGTTCCAAATAAACTAGGAGAGGAATAAGAAAACATACACCTTCCTGGGAGCCTGCAACAATTTAACAAAAATAAGTGCAAAAAGCCTACAGAAAAAAATGAGAAAGTCATAAAATTGTGTTTCTGGTGTGTGCACGTGTATGTTAAGTCAGCTTGACTACTGGTGTGTGTGTGCCTGTGTGTTAAATCAGCCTGAAAAAGACAAAGGAAAAGGCCTTGGAAGTTGTAATTATAGAAAATTGCTCAGGTGACTTCATCCCACCCACACGCTTTTGATTTTCAAAAAGTATGACGAGTGCTTTTTAAGTTACTGTTCCGGAAAGACTGCAGCTGTTCAGCACAGATTTCACATGCTCAGTTAAGAACATTATTTTATCAACATAAAGGTTAATGGCTGCTAAATGAGGGTAGCAATTTCCAACATGAGTACTGTAAATTCATATTAGCATTCATTCTGTTTAAAGATACAGACCCAGAAGATCAACTGGCCCTTGGCATGAACAGTAAAATAATAATACAAAGGTTCATAATCCCCCCAACTTCCACCCAAGATTTTTAGCTTCCCTTTAGAAAACATTACATCTGTGTCTAAGGACATGGGCACAGAGGCGTGTGTCATGACAGTAACACTGCATTTAAAGGACCCACAGCAAATCAAGTCAGGAAAACAGCAAACTTTGAAAGACACCTGCCCCTCCCACTGCCCCCCACATCCCCACCCAACTCCATCCCCTGCCCCTCCTTCTCAAGTGTTCTCCCCCACGATCAGAGGGGCACTACACTGGAGCTAGGCACACCATAGGTGTGCAGCACCACAACAACTCCTACTAGCTATGGTTTGGCAGGGCCAATTTACAAAATTAATCTCCCTTCCCAATTCTGCCATTATTCTTCTCCCTTAAGCAAGCAACCCTATAGCTGTTTTCCTTTTCCTTTATTTCCTATACCCAATCTATCAAGTCCTGTCATTTCTTCCTTGAAATGTCTCTCAACTACGCTCTTCCTTTCACTGTCCCCACCCCAGTCCAGACTCTCAACAGCTCATCACTAGAAAACTACAACAGTCTCCTAACTGCTATGCCCACTTCTGGCTACTGTCACACGAATCACCCACAAAACACAGCTTTCAACATGTCAACACTCTGCTGTCTATTGCAACAAACAAAACTACAACTGCTTCTTACAGCATCTCCTCCAAATTCCTCTCCCTCGTTTTTAGGGGCAGCCATAATCTGGCCACAATTTAGCTTTCCCACCTTACTTCTCACTCCTCCTCAAGATGCACCTTCCTCTTTGAGCAAGCACTTACCTCACTGTCTCCACGCCACCTCCCCAAGAGCAGCATGCTCGCGGTCCACTTGGCTCAAACTATCCTCCCACCCAGGAATTCCTTCCTCCACCCGTCCCAGCCCAAGCCAACACATCCCACCCAAATCCTGCCTGTTCTTTTAGGCTCAGCTCAATTGCTAATTCCTCTACATAACTGTTTTCCATGATTACGGTCCACCCCTTCCAGCGTGATGAAAAGAACTGGGTCTTTGGAATATGACAGACCTAAGTTTAAACGTCTGTGGAAGCTGAACAAGTGGTCTAATGTCTCTCTCATAGCTCAGCATTCTCACCTACAAAATGAGGATGATGTTAATACCTCCTTCACAGGACTGTTCTGAAGATTAAAAAAGACTGCATGGAGAGAAACTAGCGTAGCACTTGGTACCCGGGAACCAGGCGCTCAACAAATGATAGGTATTATAACATGACATAGTAGCTGAGCACTATGCTTCAAAAATCCTAGGCTTTAAGTAGATAATGATGGGGTTTTTTCCTACTAGGTTGTAACACTCCTCAAGTGCAAAAATACTGTCACGTCCAGTTGCAGCTGACTTATTTAATAATTTCAATTTCCTGGACAGCCAAGAAATAGGGAAAGGGCCTACAGGTCACCCAAATAATTATTATAAATTCCATGCATTAATGCCTATGTATTTTAGTAACAGGAAACCCTTCAGACCGCCCCTACAGGCTTACTGATTTTTATTTTGGTTTCCAAGCCAACAGGAGCAAACTGGAGGGTGGCTGCTATTTGCTATCAGCAAGGGAGACAACAGAAAAACTAGAAAAAGTAAATATACACACCTGATCTGTACAAAATTGTAAACAAAATCAAGTCCAGCAGCCAAAGCTTCTGTTCTGATTGGGGTATTAGAAAGTATTGTTTCAGAGATAAAGTAGCCCTAATGTTAAAAAATACAGAGAGAAACATACAAAGTTAAAATAATGGCGGTCTAAGGCCAATGATCATAATTATTAAAGTTAGAAGGAATTTTTTGCACAATTAGAGCAATTATTTGTTGAACCCCTGATATACACCAAATACATACTACACATTAGCCATGCTGCTCACACAAATTAATCCTCCCATTAACCCCCTGAGGTAGGTTTTAGCATCCTTATTTTACAGAGGAGGAAAACAGGGCTCAGAGAGGTTAAGTGACTTGCCCAAGATCATATGGCCAATGTGTGACATTTTCTGACCCTGAACTCACTCCAAAGTCTCTGCTCTTTTCCCACTATGCCACCCTGCCCCTCCACTCTCTCGTGAATTTCAAGAATTGATTCTAAGTTCTGAAAGAGGATCCTTCCAGTTCCATTTAGTCATATCTAGTAACTGAGAGTTCATTACTTTGCAAGACAGCATATTTTGAGACCAGTCAGATCTAGGTTAAGAACATCTGTTTGGCTACTTTCTAGCTGCACAACATTCAACAAATCAATGTCTTCGCACACCAGTTTCCTTATCTATAAAATGGGACTGAAAAGTACACATAAGACAAGCCTGCTGTGAGGATCAAATGTGAGATGCTGCATGAAAAGTGCTTGGCTCACTGCCTGACGTAATAGCTCAATAAGTATTACCATTAAAATGATTATTAGAGAAAGTTCTTTATATCAAACCAAACTCTACCTCCAAATAATTTCTCCTCATTGGCCTCAGATCTGATCACTGGGACTTCACAAAAGTAGATCAGATCTTTATCTATTTGGCAGGCATTTAATATTAGAAGAGAGACATGTTCCCTTAACTCATCTCTTTTCCAACCTAAAAACTCTTATCTGCTTCAAGACTTCTTTCCATGACGAGGTTTCCAGACAAGGACCTTCTGGTCACTCTATTCAGATATACCCTAGTTTATAAACATCTTCTTAGACAAGGCACCCAGGATACTCTCGCAGGTTTAGAGTGACCAGTGCCAGGTACTGGGCCTGAGACTACTGCTTCCACTTTCTGATCTTGATATCAATAAAAGCCCCCACTGAATTGCTGTTGGGCCTGTTTTCCCATATCTTGTCCCTATGCAACTGATTGTTTTTAATCTAAATGCAGGACTAATGTCAATAAACGTCATATTGCTTTTAAATGTCACTGTGGTTTCAGCCCATCTTTCAAGTTTGTTGAGATAATTTTGAACCTTGGATTTGTTATCCATCATGTCAGATATTCCTTACAACATTTTAGCATCTGCAGATTTGATTAATATGCCTCCACCTCTTTATTTAAGGTCAATCAACAAATCTTTAATGAGTATCAGGTATGTCCAGGGTCCCTTGGTAGGAGCTAAGTCAACTGACAGGATGTTGAGCAAGATAGAAGTAAAAGTCAGAACCCTGTGGCATCTTACTTGTGATCTTCTTGGGAGCTTATCTTGAAAAATTTTAGTTGGCAAAGATAACGCTGATGGAGGCACAATAACAGTTTATAAATATTTTTAAAGGGAGTAAGCTCTGTAGGTACAAAGAATTGGAACCAAGAGATGGAATGTTACAGTGATGCACATTTTGGAATCATCTCTCCTCTTTCAATTGCCCCCTTTCCCCCCATCCCTTCTCTCTTTAATGGGAATACTTTTTTCTATGTCTAAGCTTCTGGCACCTCTTCTGTTCTCCACAGTTCATTAAACATGGCGGTTTAGTAATTTCATCTACAAATTCTTTCATTTCCCTGGACTGCAGGGGTGTGGAAGGGGTGGAGGGACAGAGTGAGGGTGAAGAGACAAGCACTAGAAAATAATGCATTTTGATCAGCTAAGTGCATTTACGATGTCTTCCACGTGGGATTTTAGCTACTCCTTTTCTCTCTCATTTCCAGTTACTTATCTTACTTCTTGACAGAAAATATGGAAGCAAAGAGGTGTTAAATAGTTCTGCTCTGTCATACGTTAACATGACCTCAGCTGGCACAAGAAGCTGACTCCATCTACTTACTGCTGCTTTTGCTCTCAAAAAAGCTTTTTGTATTTCTAGTTATCTTTCATGGCCCTCACCTCAGAAGCCTGTTTATCCCAGCTTTTATATATCCTGACACTATCCGTTCAAGTCCATATCACTTTTTCATACCTGTCTTTGGTTACATTTGCTCCTTTCTACATTTAGCACACACACTTTTAAAACCAGAGCATTTGGAATGTTCTCTGCCCAGCCACAGTGATCACTTCAAATATCTTGCCTTTTTCTTTCTCATCATCACGATTGGCGTAAAGACGTATCATATCAATTTAGAGAAAGTAAAAAAGATGATGAAGGAGATGGTTTGAGACAAACTTACATTCTAGTGGAGTGAACTATGAGAAAGTAAGCTTTACGAGAGCAAAGACTTCACATTTTGCTAGAGGCTCACCTACCAGAACAGTGCCTGGAGCTCTGAGTAGCCATTCACATACTTGTGGAATAAAAGAACAATCAAAATCTTAAAGAATGGTAAGATTTTACCAGGCCACAATGGAGAAGCCAGCTTTCAGACAGAACAGCATAAGGCCTGGAGATGCTAAAGCAAACGGAGCAGTCCAGTCTGGAGCTCAACACACACGCACACAGTAGGAGACGAGGACAGAAAGACTTTCTGCGATCTTCAGGTCAAGCTGAGAAGCTCAGATCTGAATCTGGCAGGCCGTATGGAGCAACCATTCTGAGCGGGAATCACATAACTTGAGATAGGCTTAAGAAAGATTCTGGCAGAGGTGGGCAAAATTAATTAGAAAGAACTATAAATGTTCATTAAAAATGTCTGTATTTGTACAGGCCTAGGTAAAAAAAACTCTGGCTAGGGAAAGTTAATATCTTTCTACATACTTTCTATTTGAACTCAAAGTATTTGCCTCAACAACCTGTGTCCTGTCCCCATGCTGGAAGGAGTAAGAGTCAATGAGTGTCACCAAAACAAAACAAAACAAAAGTGGAGATAAAACATAACCAAAATAAAGAGGGCCCAGGACTGCAGCTTCTTGCCCGAATTTGCAATTCAGAGGAGGATTAGCTTCAACTTGCTACAAGAATTGCTTAGTTGTCTAACCAAAGGGGCTATGTTCATATCTGGGAACATTTTTTTCACGTCCATCGAATGCTTTTAATGTGAGGCTGCCTTGATATTCTGCTTCAATCTCTTCCACTATATTGGCAGGAAATGGAAAGAACAGCAGAAAGATAAAGCCTATGTGGCCACAATGTTAATGTTAGTCTTCCTCCAGGCCTTGACCAGACTTCCAAACAACTCTTACCTTTCCTTGTATGTGCCCCTTATGAGTCTGGTTTCCTTTCCATAATATTCACGCTTTGCCCTATTTTTCCTTATTGCATTGCTGTGGAACATTGCCTGACACAGTGGTTTTACTAATATGCTTATCTACTACTGCTCAATGACCACAGCCAAAGAAAACAGTAGCTGTCATGATGAAATTTATTTACAGATATATTTCTTCTGCTTTTGGATATTAACTATCCCTGGCTAGCAGTTCCTCTTTGTTGATTTCATGCCGTCTAAATTAGCAGCAGCCATGACACCGCTGTCTTATTTAGGTTTGGGGCAGGTCTTAAAATAGAATTTTTACTCTCCCTTCAACGTTGTGATTTTTATCTCTGGTCATTGCCACCAAATGTTTGGCAAGTGTGGTCCACAATATGGTTTAAAGTCTCAGGAAAAACACCTCAACATTTTAATTAAGTACTGTAGTAATAATAAACATACGTAGTGGTAATACATAGGATACCATAATAAATACTGCATTAATGTATATATATTAAAACACGGTGCTAATAAAAAGACACTAAAAGGAGTCTCAGTAAATTTTACAATATTTGACATTACAGCTCACTAATTGCATATAAGATGGCAATCTCGTTATCCCCAAAAATACTAAACAGAAATTAGCAAACAAAATAAATATCCTTAACAGATGGCAAGAGCTCTGTGTCTGTTGACTATGATATGGCAAGGGCTCTTCTCTGGCTCCCTGATCTGGGTTCTGTCCTGTTAAACATTTTTCAATGACTTGAATGAGGTCACTCATAGTAGGTTAATCATGAGGGTTCAAAAAATGCCTCAGCAAGCTAGAAGCACAGGTTACATCTGACACAGACCTACAGATGATTATAAAGTCTTGCACTGAAGGTCCAAAAAACTATCTGAAGAAATACAGATTGAGGGCAGTGTGGCTTAACATCAGCATACGTGAAAAAGACTTCGGGGTTTTAGATGACTCAATATGACTTAAATGAATGTGGCTGCCAAATAAACGACTTCAAACTTGGGCTGTATTAAAACAAATACAGCATGCAGAGCAAGGCAGAAGATCCAGGTCATACCTGGAATACTCTGTTCAGTGCTCAAGCTCACACTCTAAAAAAAGGGCCAAAATGGAGTACGTTTAGGTTTCAGATCAGAGGGCTGGGTGCACAAAAGCATGTTATACAAAGATCTGAAACTGTTAGCCTAGAGAAGAGACTGTGCAATTTTTAAATGAACATATATTATTTTTACAATCAGAATAAAGATATTTCCCTTTTGGAGAAAAATATTTAAATAATGCCCAGTGTTGAAGAGGATATTATGAAACTGCTATGTTCAGCCACTAATGATCTTACTATGAACTGGTTTATTAAACCTTTTGGTAAACAATCCTGTCAACATTGTTACAGCCACAAAACTGTTGTTATAGTGGCTTTCTAGACAAACTACGGTAGATTCAAAAGATATAATACTAATCAGCAATAAAAAGGAACAAACTACTGGTACGACCACGTAGATGCATCTCAAATGCATTATACTAAGTCAAAGAAGCCAGACTCAAAGGGCCACGTACCATATGATTCCATTTAAATTACGTTCTGGAAAAGGCAAAACTATAGGGACAGAAAACAGATCAACAGTAGTCAGAAGTCGAGGTAAGAGGTGAACCTAGCTACAAAGGGACATAGAAAAAGCTTTGGGGAAGGATGGAACTATTTTACATCTTGAACGTTAGGGTGGTTACACAACTGTACAGAAACATCAACATTCACAGAACTATACATTGAAATGGGTAAATTCTACCATATTTAAATTATATCTTAACTTAAAAAAAAGAAAAATGGAAAAAAGAGAAAATCTTGAAGACAACCAGAGAAAAGAGATACATTACATGCAGAGGAACAAAGATAAGAATTATCATTTAAAAATTAAGGAGAAATAAAGGCTTTTTCACACCAAGAAAAACTGAAAGAATTCCTTACCAAAAGATCCATACTACAAGAAATGTTAAGGCAAGTTCCTCAGGCAGAAGGAATATGATATCAAATAGAAACCTGGATCTACAGAAAGAAATGAAGATCTCCAGAAATGGCTGAAATGAAGGTAAATATGAAATACGGTTTTTTTTTATTTTTAATAGCTCTAAATAATTGTCTAAAGCAGGGGTCAACAAAGTATGGCTCAAGGGCCAAATCTCACCCACTTCCTGTTTTTGTAAGTCAAGTTACATTGGAACACAGTAACACCCATTCTTTTATGTATTGTCTACGGCTGCTTTCACGCTACGACAACAGAGTTGAGTAGCTGAGACAAAGACCAGATGTCCTACAACGCCTAAAATACTTATTATCAGGCCGTTTACAGAAAAAGTTTGCTGCCCCTGGTCTAAAGCAAAAATAGCAATGTATTGTGGGTTTATAGCATATGTAAAAGAAAAATGTATAACAACAATAGCACAAAATATGATGAGGAAATTGGAGTATAAAAACCTTCCTGTGATAAAAACCCTACACTATATGTGAAGTGGTGATTAATTAAAGATGTGTATTATAAATCCTAGGGCAACCACAAAAAATATTTTAAGATTTAAATAATAAGCCAATATTGGAAATAAAAATTGGATTCATAAAAGGATTTGATTAATGCTAAAGTAGATAGAAAAAGAGGGAAAAAGGAATAAAGAACAGATGCTGCAAAGAGAAAACAGCAAGATGGAAGAGTCTAATCCAACTATATTGAAATTACATTGACTGGAAGAAGGCTAAAGATATTGTTTAAAAAGACATAAGTTTTTTAACATGAATAGAAAAGCAAGACTCAACCATATGCTGGCTAGAAGAGACCCACTTTAAATATAAACACATAGCTAGATTAAAAGCAAATGGACGGGACAGGTACGACTTCTTGTTGAAGCCAAGTGAGGCACTCAACAAATCCTCTCCACAAAAACCAACTATAAAGCTGGACAAAATTCATAAAAACAACCATTGTGAGGCTTGAGCAATCAACCAAAGGCATACAATAATCTGAGAAGCACTTATGTCTAAAAAACCAGATGAACTGGTAAGAACAGTGGAAATCTGTGGCATTCTGACTGGGGCTTCTATCCCTCCTGCCTCAGTTGAAGCGGATGTTGTGCCTGAATGTGGCAGGTTCTAAGAATAAGTAGCTTTTCTCCTGCAGTAGGAAGAGGCTCAGTCGATTTGGAGCAGTGAGTAACACCCATGGCCAGCAGTGGTATCAGTGGAATTGACTATCTCAGAGACAGGCAAGTGGGAAGGGCCAAAAGCTCCACTAGCACAAGGTTGTGATTACACTTAGGACAAGTTTATTTCTGGGTGAAGATGTGTGCATTTACAGCAAAGACCCAAGAGGTTCTAACAAGTCACACACTCCTGGCTGACAATGAGGCTATGTGCATGCTAAGAGGAGAGGTAAAAGGGCTCGTCGGAATGTAAAAGATGGGAGAGGCTTGAAAACAACCTGAACTTTGAATGCGCTACTTACCACACACAGATCCACTGGCAGATGACAGAAACCTTACTGGATCAAGGTGATTGAGAACAACCTCTGTTCAATCACTGGCTTACTAGTAAGCCATGTAGACACAGGGACAACCCCTGGGAAAGCAGACTTAAAAATAAAAACAAGTTTAAAAAATGAGCAGTGACATCAATGGCCACACATCACAGGGAAGACAGATTTCATAGGTTTAGCAAGCAAGTTTGTTACTAGACAAAGAAACAACAAACAAACAAAAAAGTAACAACCGGATATGTTAATTAGCTTGATTGTGGTGATTATTTCACAATGAATATATATATCAAATCATCAAATTGTACACTTTAAATACATACAATTTTTAATTGTCAAATATTCCTCAATTTAAAAAAACAAAACAACAAAAATCCTGGGGAGATCGGAATCCAGCGCTGCTGTATTATCTGAAATGTCCAGTTCCCAACAAAAAATTATAAGACATACAAAGAAACAGGGAAGTGTAACTCATACTCAAGAAAAAAGCAGCCAAGAGAAACTGCCTCTGAGTATCCCAGAAACTGGATATAGCAGACAAAAATTTCAAAGCAGGGCTGGCCCAGAGGTGTAGTGGTCAAGTTCGCATGCTCTGTTTTGGCGGCCTGGGGTTGGCAGGTTTGGATCCCAGGTGTGGACCTACACACTGCTTATGAAGCCATGCTATGGTAGCATCCCACGTACAAAATGGAGGAGGATTGGCACAGATGTTAGCTTAGCAACAATCTTCCTAAGCAAAAAGAGGAAGACTGGCAATGGATATTAGCTTAAGGTGAATCTCCCTCACCAAAAGAAAAAAGAAAAAAATTTGAAGGAACAAACAAATTAAAAAAAAATTCAAAGTAGTTAATATATTTCAAAGTTCAGAGAACTACAAGATATCACAATGGAAGAAAGAAAAGTATGGCAACAATGAATCTACAAAGAGAGATTCTCCATAAGGAAATAGAAATCCTGGAGTTGAAAACTACAATAACTGAAATGAAAAATTCACGAGAGCAGTTCAACATCAGTTTTGAGACAGCAGGAGAAACAACCTTTGAACCTAAAAACAGAAATTATCCAACCTTAACAACTGAAAAAAAGATTGAAGAAAAATGAACACAGCTTCAGAGATCTGTGCAACAACATCAAACATACCAACACTTACACAATGGGAATCCCAGAAGGAGAAAAGAAAACAGTATACCAAATCTGATGAAAATATTAATCTACACATTTAAGAAGCTCAATAATCTCCAAGTAGGAAAAATACAAAGAGATCAACACCTAGATATATAACAAACTGTTCTAAGCCGGAGGCAAAGAGAAAATCTTGAAAACAGCAAGAGGAAAACGACTTATGTGAAACGATGCAGGCTAGAAAATAATTGAATGCCATACAAAGTACTGGCAAAAAAATTTTGTCAACCAAGAATTCCACATCCAGCAAATTTATCCTTCAAAACTAAAGATAAAACAAAGACATGCACATAAACAAAAACAGAAAATTCATTGCTAGTAGATCTCTATTACAAGAAATACTCAAAGAAGTCTCTTCAGGCTGAATGAAAATGACACCAGTTGGTGACTCAAAGCCACAAGAAGAAATGAGGAACACCAAAAATAGTAAATATGTGGGTTAATATAAAAGATTCCATAAATATTTTTACTCATTTCTTCTCTTAACTTTCTTGAAAGATGTAAACATTTTTAAAGCCATAACTATGACACTATATTTTGGGGCTTACAATATATATATTTTAATATATTTATATTTTTATATATAGATATTATATAGATAGATGTTACAGATATTATTTATGATACTAGCACAAAGGAGAGGAAAAGAACAGAGCTATATTGGAGCAAAGCTTATATATTTTACTACAATTGTTAGTATTAATCTGAAGTAGATCATGATAAATTAACATGCAAATTGTAACCCTTAGAGCAACCACTAAGGAAACAACTTCAAAAAATATATGGTTAAAAAAATAAACAGAGGAGTTAATACACTAAAAACTTTAATAGGAAAGAAGGTAGTCCAGGAGGAAACAGAGGAACAAAAGAGGCAAGGACTGAATGTATGGAAAAGAAATAGCAAAAAGGCAAAATGCAGAGAGTAGGCAAAGAGAGTTATACTGGACAAAACAGCAAGATCCACCCACACGCTTTCTATAAGAGATACATCTTAGATTCAAAGACACAAATGTGTTGAAAGTAAAAGAATGAAAAAAGAGATACACGATACAGAGAACCACAAGACAATGGCTATATTAATATCAGATAAAACAAATTTTAAGACAAAAAGTATTATTAGAGACAAAGGAGATTTCATAATAATAAAGAGTGAGTACCTTAGGAAGATACAATATGTATAAATGTATACACACCTAACAATATAGCCTCAAAACAAATGAAGGGAAAACTGATAGAACTGAAAGGAGCAATAGACAATTCAACAATAACAGGTGAATAATTCAGTACTTCACTCTCAGTAATCAATAAAACTAAACAGAAAGTTAGTAAGGATATAGAACAATTGAACACTATCAACCAACTTGACATAACTGACACATATAGAACACTCCATCCCATGACTGCAGAGTACACAATCTTTAGAAGTGCACATGGTTTACACCTTTCACAAAAATTAACTCAAAATGGATCAAAGACCTAAAGGTAAAATGCAAAACTATAAAACTCTTAGACAATAACAAGAGAAATTCCAGGGGACCTTGGGTTTGGTGATGAGTTTTTAGATAAACTATCAAAAGGACAATCCATGAAAGAAAAAATTAGGCTTCATAAAATAAATTAGACAATTAAAATTAAAAACTTTCTGTTCTGCGAAAGACACCATTAAGAGAATGAAAAGACAAGCCGCATAAAGCAGCAAAACACATAGGTAATAAAGGACTGGTATCCAAAATATACAAAGAACTTTTAAAACGCAACACAAGAAAATAAACAACCCAATTAAAAAATGGGCAAAAGACACCTCACCAAAGATGATATACAGATAGCAAATAACCACATGAAAAGAGATTCAATATCATCTATCAGTAGGGAATTGCAATGGTAAGACACACTACAAACTTATTAGAATGGTTAACATCCAAAACAATGACACCAGCAAATGCTGGCAAGGCTATAGAGCAACAGGAACTCTCATTCACTGCTGATAGAAATGCAAAACGGTACAGCCTCTTTGGAAGTCTGGCAATTTCTTACAAAACTAAACACACTCTTAACAGATGATCAGGAATCATGCTCCTTGGCATTTACCCAAATGAATTGAAAAGATCCACACAAAAATCGGCACGTGAATGTTTATAGCAGTTATATTACAACTGCCAAAACTTGGAAGCAACCAACATGTCCTTCCACAGGTGAATGGATAAACAAACTATGATACATCCAGACAATGGAATATTATTCAGCAATAAAAAGAAATAAGCTAGCAAGACACAAAAAGATATAGAGAAATCTTAAATGTATATTGCAAAATGAAAGAAGCCAATCTAAAAAGGCTACATACTGTATGATTCCAACTATACAATATTCTGAAAAGGAAAAATTATGGACACAGTAAAAAGATCAGTGGTTGGCAAGGGTTCTGAGAGTAGGGCAGGAGGGATGAACAGGTGGAGTACAGAGGATTTTTAGGGAAATAAAGCCATTCTGTATGATACAGATGTAGTGGTATATATATGTCATTATACATTTGTCACAACCCATAGAATGTACAACACCAAGAGTGAATCCTAAAGTAAACTATAGGCTTTAGTTAATAATAATATATCAAACTGGTATCATCAATTATAATAAATGTACATTAATGCAAGAATGTTAATAATAGGGAAAACTGGAGGGAGAGTGATTAAGGAAGTACATGGGAACTCTCATACTTCCTGCTCAATTTTTCTGTAAAAATAAAACCTATTAATTTTTTTTAAAGTGCACATGGAACATTTTCCAAGATAGCCCATATACTAAGCCATAACACAAGTCTCAATAAACAGGATTTAAATCCTAGAAAGTATAATCTCTGACCACAATGAAATTAAATTATAAATCAAAAATTGAAAAAGATTTGGGAAATCTCAAAATATTTTTAACTTCAACAACATACTTCTAAATCACCCATGGGTCAAAGAAGAAATAGAAATGGACACTAGAAGTGTTTTGAACTGAATGAAAATGAAAACACATACCAAAATTTATGAGATACAGCTAAAGCAGTACTTAGATGAAAATTTATAGCTTTTAAATGTCTATTTCAGAAAAAAGATGTCAAATCAATAAACTAAACTTATACCTCAAGAAACTAGAAAGAGAAGTGCAAATTAAATCCAAACCAAGCAAAAAAAGGAAAACATAAAGATTACGGTAGAAAGCAATGAAACAGAAAACAGAAAAACAATAGAGAAAATCAGTGACACCAAAAGTTGATTTGCTGAATAAATCAACAAAACTGACAAATCTATAGCCAAACTGACAAGAAAAAAGGAGAAAAGACTCAAATGATAAAAGTCAGGAATGGAAGAGGGACATCACTATTGGCCTCAGGGAAATTTAAAGGATTAAAAGGGAATATTATAAAAAACTTTATGCCAACAAATTAGATAACTTAAATGAAATAAACAAATTCCTAGAAAGACAAAAATTACCAAAACTGACTCAAGAAGAAATAGAAAATCTGAATAGACTTATACCAAGTAAAGAAAGCCTCAGGCCCAGTAGCTTCACTGTGAATTATATCAAATACGTAAAGAAAAAATAATAACAATCCTTTACAAACTCTTTCAGAAAAGAGAGGAAGAGATACTTCCCGACTGACTTTATGAATCCAGTATCACCCTCATACTAAAGGCATCACAAGAAAAACAAAACAAAAACTAAAAACTAATCCCTTGTTTATGATAGGTCAAAAACATCTGAATGTCCAGATATGTGCATTCAAACTTTCCCTTTATTCTAAACATTTAAAGTACAGGAGTATATATATTTTTAAAGTAGTCTTTGCTGAGGATTAAAAAAACTTCCAAGATTATAAGTATATATAAAATTCAGGCATTGATTTTAGAACCTAATTATGCCAACACCTCTACAAACAGGAGATGTTCTGTTGTTCTGGGCCAACAGCGTAATCTAAGTTAAGATGACGAAATATATAAGGAAGGCCCATAGGCAAAATTCTGTAAGAAAGCATTTCTTATTGAAATACAGACTATGGGTTGATGGTAAAGCCCCGGGAAGCCTCATTAGATTACTGTGAACATCCTGAAAAGGGGGATGAGGGTATTAAATAACAGTTTGAAGAGTCAAAGTTCAAGTGGCCTTAAAGGCCAGGACATTGGCGAAATTTATCTATTAACTACAATATGTATAGAGGTGTTAAAATGGACTCAGGGTCCTCAGAAGTTCGACTTCCCTGTCTTCAACGGAACTCACTCTTGCCTTAAGCCATCCTAGCAGATTACTCTAAAAAGTCTACAATGTAGGAGATTCTAAAACCTTTCTTCTAACACCGGCCCTTTCAGGAGAAAACTTAGTCCAAATATGGCATTGTAATCTTTTCTAAGACAATATTATATTTTTAAACTTTTTATATTTAAAATAATTTAACTTTCAGAAAATTTGCATAAAGTATAGACAGGTTCTTATGTCCTTCACTAGCTTCCCCTAATATTAACATAGTACAGAACCATAGTACAATTATCAAAGCCAGGAAATTAACATTGGCACAATACAATTAACTAAGCTACACACCTTATTCAAATTACCATTTTTTCCACTAATGTCCTTTTCCATTCTAGGATCCAATTCAGGACCCCACACTGCATGTCTCCTTAGTTTCCTCCAATCTATGACAACTTTTCATGGCTTCTCGGCCTTTTGGCTAAGATCAAATGTAGTATGACAATTCGTGAGTCAATTCCTTGTCTTTCATGACTTTGACTTATGAAGAACAGTGGTCAGTTATTTTGTGGACTGTCCCTAATATTTTTTTCTGATTTAATAATATTATCAACAAGAATCATTTACAGAGGGTTTACTAAGTACCAGGCACTATGCTAAGCCCTCTATTTATATCTTTTTTTTTTTTAAGGTTGGCACCTGAGCTAACAACTGTTGCCAATCTTCTTTTTTTTTTTCCTGCTTTCCCCTCCCCAAATCCCCCCAGTACATAGCTGTGTATTTTTCAGTTGTTGATCTTTCTAGTTGTGGCATGTGGGACACCGCCTCACCATGGCCTGATGAGTGGTACCACGTCCACGCCCAGGATCCAAACCCTGGGCCACCGAAGCATCTCGTGAACTTAACCACTCAGCCATGGGGCCGCCCCCCTACATTATAACTTTTAAACACAGGCGTTCTTAATAGACTTTGGAGCAGAAGCATTTTAAAATCACAGAGTAATCATCTTTAATTCACCCTTCTTCAAGTGCTAGTGTTCTGTAAATTACAAAGCATTGCCCAATATATTCTTCTTCTTCCACCCCAATATTTTTTAACATACCCCCCTAAAAAACTATTAAGTCCAACTATAAGCCTTAAATTCAGGGCGCTTGAATTCTTACCTTTCTGAATCTTTGCTGCCTGAATTTTCCACCCTTGAACCTTGGTGCATTACTTTCTTCACTTGTACCTGCCCTCCCTTTTCATCTCTAAATACCCGTTCTTGAGGACACCTCTCATCACTGCCTCCAGCTCCCAAGAGCTGCCGATCCTCTGAAATCCCACAGAATTTAACGACTACGGTACTCATTTGGTACATGCACACTACCCTGAGCTGTGGGCTTATGTTTCTGTAGATTCTTGTCTCCCAAATGAGACTTTTTGAGAGGAGGATTCGTGGCCTATCTTTTTTGCCCTATGGCATCTAGTATACTACCCTAATGCTTAATAACATTCACCGAATACTTACCAAGTGCCAAGCTTTGTGCTAGGACCTGAGAAATTAGAGATGATTAAGACACAATCCCAACTCTTGAGAAATTTTCGGTGTAATAAATTGAGTATAGTGATAGACTGAAAATAGTTTTCTCTCCAAAAAATTCAGGTCACTAAAAGTTTCCTGTGGCAGTAGATTTTTTCCTTTTCTGTCCTGATAAGCACTAAAATAACTAATTATAGAATACTAATGTGTCACAGAACATGTATATTTTCCAACCAGCTTGTGCCTGAAGCAAGCTGTGACCTGGTTTTATGAGAAATCCAGATGGTACAGAGTAAACTTAATTAACCAAAGGCCTTTGCAAATATTGCCACAGGTTGTAGCAGCTTCAACTAGCTTACCAATTGTTTTAGTCTAGTGACATCTAGTGGCAAAAGCACTGTTAAAAGAGCACTGCTGCAAATTAAACTACATTAAAGGGAGGCCACCTTATGAAAAAAAATTGGCAAAATATGAGAAAGAACTATGGTATTTATTAGCATTAAAGAATGTTTTAATGCATCTTTGGCCTATATAACTGTTAACTCCTCTCACTGGGATTTATCATTTTTCCTTCTCTTGTAGCTGGTAAATATTGACCTTGATACATCATAAGATTTACTGAAATAAAAGATATTTCAACCCTACATTAGAGAAAAGCCCTCGTTAAAAAGACTCAATGAAGAACAGAAGCGACCCCCGATTGTTATATGTCTGCTCCAAAAACACTGCAATTCAAAACCACCTTTTTGTTTACAGATATTTGCTTACTGACACTTTCATATGTCAGTAAACATGTTTAGAAACATGTTAGAAACTTTTCATCAGCTCATTTAAGGCAAATAATTAATTATCTATCCAAACTCATTCCTTAAAATATCACTTTGCATTTTATTGGCTTTTTGTGAAACTGAATTTTGGTAGAAAAAAAATTATTTAAACACTATCAAAAACCTGTGATATTTAACAGATTCTTCTACAAATAATAAAATTCTCAATGAGACCAAAATTTAACGTACAGGTATTAAATGTGAATCATAGTTTTAATAATAGAATTCATCCCAAAATAGAAAAAACCTAATAACATATTCCAAAATACTCTTTTCATAACCACACCTCTAAAAAATATCTGGACTCATTCAGTTGAATGCTCTAACAGTCTGTGATTTCAAGTAGGATTCAAGTTCATAAACTTCTAGCTCAGTGTTTTCCAAAGTGTGGTCCATGAACCCATTTCAGAATTACCTGGAACGCTAGTTTAACATTAGGATGCCTTACTACTGAGCCTACTAAATAGGACTGAGTTTGGGGCCCTAATCAGCATTTTTAAAAAAGTTTCCCCAAATGGCTTCTTCTGTGTAATAAAGTTTTAGAAATAATTACTATTAAGACTATGAATATAAATTCTTCTGTGTTATTCTGATTCTAGTCAACCTTCCTGCTTCTCTCAGACAGAATAAGTTGTCCCATCCTTTAGGTTCTCTAAAGAGTTACACTTTATTTACAGCACTTACCAGGTTGAATCGTAATTTATCTGTTAACAATATAGTTTCTCTCACTAGACTGTGAGCTCTTCATGGAAAAAAGTAACGTTTTTTGGTTTTTTATCTCTAGCCTAACAATATCTAATGAACAGCAAGAGCCCAATGAATTTGGTTACATGAATATTTGGTGTAATAAGTTGAAACATCACATTCTAATAAGAGCATGTGACTTCCACTTGTGCCCAGGAATGAAAAACATTATCTATTACCAATTCCAAATACTAAAAACTTAGCATCAAATCAATTTGTCCAATAATCAGTTAAAATTTGGGGAGTGGGAAGAATGGAATTTTTTTTAATTCTGGGAACACATTTAAAACCTCAGTTTTCCTAAATAAACATATCAGTCTCAAATGCTAATGTTTGTAGAAGCAGAATGACTTTTTTATTAAGGTATAATTGACATATAACATTAATTAGCTTTAGGTGTACAATACAGGGATGAGACTATCTGTATACGTTGCAAAATGATCAACACAATAAGTTAGTTAACATCTGTCACTATACATAAAAAAATAGAAGAATTTTTATATGTGATTTTGGAAAAGTAGAAAAATTGAAGATGACTGACAAAATTTTATACTATTCAGCCTTAGAATGTTTCTGGGCTGTCACGTCGTGGAAACTACTGACAAACTGGAGCCTTAAAAGGAAACACATTCACCTATCTTTTGAGTCATATTCCAGGAGTCACTGGCTAGCTCAGGCAGAAAATGCTGTTACTTAGAAAGCTATATCCTTGGATGCCAGCTGAAGTAAACCATATCTATTTTGTCTAAATTCATAAGGTAACACAAATTAAAAACTTTAAAAAAAAAAACAAAAAAATGAATAATCAGTACATAAACTATTTGACAGTTAATTATTCCAGGAAGTTAATTTTAACATGGCTTGATAGTAAAATCAGAATTTTAATACCTAGACCAAGAAAAGAAAAGAAAGCCTTACATCCTAGATACAATTTTCATCAAGAATCCTTCTGGCACATTTTAATTATATCTTTTTACTTATATAGAAGACTTCAAACCATGAATACGCTCCATGACCCCGTCCTCTCTGTGTGGCTACCCACTATTTACCCCTCAAAGCCAGGCTCAAACGTTACTTCCTCTGTGAAGCCCGCCTCAAATTCCCAGGTCAAACGAATGACTCTCCTCCACACATGCCTAGTCTTTTGGGCATCTGGCCCGTATTACTCAACTATATTTTTACGAGTTATTTACCTGTCTAAGTCACTCACAAAACTATATACTCCCAAGGGGCAGCAACCGTGTCTTATATTCTTTGCATCTCCACTGTCTGAAACACACGCTTGGCAGGTGTTTACCCACATACTGTAGAAATTAATGATAAATGCAGTAATCAAAGGCTGTTGGCACGAGGCTTTTAAGTAAAATGGAAGAAGTGGTAAGGGACAAAAAATACAGATTCAAAAGCATTTTTTGGAGGCTCTTTGCTTCCGCCCGTGAAGGATTAACTGCTATGATGCCTTCCAGTCATAAACAACTAGAAAACCAGACAAAATATCTGCAACAGTCTGTGTAGAGACTGTCTAACAGGCAGTGCAGGACTCTGATCCCTGAGAGAAGGAAATAGCCAGCCCTATCGTTTCCCCAGCTTACTCCCAGAAGGCAGTTTCCAGGATGCGGACCAGGGAGAGATACCCACAAACAGCCCAGCGGCCTCAGCGAGTGGAAGAGAGAGGGCAGAGTTTGGGGAGACTAAGGCATCAGAAGTTACCCAGCAGAATATGGGAGAGGCGGGAGCTCACTAAGAGAGCGCTCTGGAGACGTGCACAGGGCACCCACAAACAGCCCCCGCTGCACAACGAGCTGTGCATTTATGAGGTGAAATGCCACAAGGCTGGAGAAAGAACTACAGGAAAGCAATAGGCAAACATTTTCTGAAACTCATGTCGGGTTAAGAGTATGTCAGAACAAAGTACAATATCCTTTAAGGGACTAAAGCAAAATCCAGCACCTAAAAACATAAGATATACAATGTTTGGCACACAATAAAAAATTTCCAGGCATGCAAAGAAGCAAGAAAATAGGACCTGTAACAAGGAGAAAGTTCATTCAATAAAAAACAGATCTAGCAATGATGGACTAGCAAACAAGAGTTAAAAGAGTTATTATAGGGGGCCGGCCCGGTGGCGCAGCGGTTAAGTTCACACGTTCCGCTTCTCGGCGGCCCGGGGTTCACTGGTTCGGATCCTGGGTGCGGACATGGCACTACTTGGCAGCCATGCTGTGGTAGGCGTCCCACGTATAAACTAGAGGAAGATGGGCACAGATGTTAGCTCAGAGCCAGCCTTCCTGAGCAAAAAGAGGAGGGCTGGCAGTAGTTAGCTGAGGGCTAATCTTCCTCAAAAAAAAAAAAAAGTTATTATAGGGCCAGCCCAGTGGTGCAGCAGTTAAGTTTGCATGCTCCGCTTCAGTGGCCCAGGGTTTGCTGGTTTGGATCCTGGGTGCAGACCTATACACCGCTTATCAAGCCATGCTGTGGCAGGTGTCCCACATATAAAGTAGAGGAAGATGGGCATGGATGTTAGCTCAGGGCCAGCCTTCCTCAGCAAAAAAAACCGAAGAGGACTGATGGCAGAAGTTAGCTCAGGGCTAATCCTCCTCAAAAAAACAACCAAACAAACAAACAAATAAGTTATTATAAATACACTCTATATGTGCAAAAAGTAGAGGAAAGCATAAGCATGATAAGCAGAGAAAATAAGACTTTAAAAAATTTTTTTAATTTTTATTTATTAATTTTTTTTGAGGAAGATTAGCCCTGAGCTAACATCTGCTGCCAATCCTCCTCTTTTTGCTGAGGAAGACTGGCCCTGAGCTAACATCTGTGCCCATCTTCCTCTACTTTATATGTGGCATGCCTACCACAGCACGGCTTGACAAGTGGTGCCATGTCCGCATCTGGGATCCGAACCAGTGAACCCCGGGCCACCAAAGCGGAACGTGCAAACTTAACCACTGCACCCCTGGGATGGACCCAAATGAAGACTTTTTTTAAAAAGGAGAGGAACATCAGGCTGGCCCCGTGGCCGAGTGGTTAAGTTTGCGCGCACCGCTGCAGGTGGCCCAGTGTTTCGTTGGTTCGAATCCTGGGCGCAGACATGGCACTGCTCATCAAACCACGCTGAGGCAGCGTCCCACATGCCACAATTAGCAGGTCCCACAACAAAGAACATACAACTATGTACCAGGGTGCTTTGGGGAGAAAAAGGAAACAAATAAAATCTTTAAAAAAAAAAAAAGGAGAGGAACATTGAAAGCTGAAAAATACAATTATCTGAAATTAAAAATACACTGAATGGGATTAAGGGCAGCATAGACATGACAGTAAAAAAGACCACTGAACCTGGAAACACAGCAATAAAAATTATCCTAAGTGAGGAGAGAAAGGAAAATGACTAAAAAGAAAAAAAAATTTTGAAAGGTGCATCAGTGACCTGTGAGAAAATATCAAGTGGTCTAACACAGAAACTGGAGACCCAGAAAGAGGCAGCAGTGGGGACAGAAAAATATTGGAAGAAACAATGTCCAAAGTATTTGAGAAAACCTGTAAACCTATAGATCAAAGACATATGGAGCACACCAGTGTGAGCTCATTTTCAATATACAGGTAAATATAGAAATAAATATATGGGTAAATGTGTGACTGCGTATGTACGTATATACATATGAACATTTCCTTGCTAAATCCACTGAGAGGGCCTAGGAGCAGTTTCTAAATACCACTCACCACTAAAAGAACTGAGGTTCCTGGAGAAATGCCTGATTCTAGGGCTGAGGCCAGGGAAAAACAAGATAAACTGGGAACATTATATTGCGCCAGGAAATAAAAACATATTCAAAGAATAATGAGCATATGTCAAAAGGACACAGAAAGCTAGACTGACAGTGCGCCAACTGGCTAAATTTGGAGAATTTTGAGATTGAAAATAATGATTGCCACAGATTATAACTCATTGAATAAAATAAGAATTCACCGTTTCAGGCTGACAAATAAATAAATGAATAAATAAATAGGGAAAAGAGAAAGCTCCTCCTGACAGTATAATGAAAACTAATAAATGTAGAAGGAATGATAAAGTTAGAAAATCACTATTTGGCAACCATCTCTGTATATTTAATTCAAGCAAGAAACATCAATGCATATTATAATTGGTGGAAGCAAGTGTGCTGAAAAATCAGATTTCACAGAGTCTCACAATGTCTCCTTAAGAATTCAGTAATTACCAAAAAAAGGAAAGAAACTTTATAACGAAACTGAACAAAAACTGACATCTTCACATAAATAAAAACAGAAAGAATTGGTTTCCAACTGACCTGCCCTACAAGAAATGCTACAAGAAGTTCTTCAGACTAAAAATAAATGACATCAAATGGAACTTGAATCTACAGGAAGGAATTAAGACATGTGGGTAAAGATAACATTCTATATACAGTTTTTTCTTCTCCTAATTTCTTTCAAAGATAGATGATTGTTTAAACAGTACATATACATATATAAAACCACATGGGATTTCTGACACGGAGATGCACTGTACGGAGCTATTAGCATAGAGAAGGAGGACAGAGTGGAACCATACCATTGGAAGGTTCTTACATTTTATGTGAACTGGTACAATATTAACTCCATGTGAACTATAAGTTAAGGATGTATATTGTAATCCCTAGAGCAAGCACTGAAAAACAATACAGGGGCCGGCCCCGTGGCGGAGTGGTTAAGTTCGACCCTCTGCTTCAGCAGCCCAGGGTTTCACCAGTTCGGATCCTGGGCGAAGACATGGCACCACTCATCAAGCCACGCTGAGATGGTGTCCCACACAGCAAAACCAGAAGGACCTACAACTAGAATATACAACTATGTACTGGGGGGCTTTGGGGAGAAGAAGAAGAAGAAAATAGTAATAATAATAATGCAAAAGAGTACAACTAAAAAAGCTAATAGAGAAAGTAAAATGGAATACTAAAAAATAGTCAGTTGATCCAAAAATGTCAGGAAAGGAGTATGAAAGGGATCAAAAGCAGCACAAATAGAAAATGAAGAACAAAATGGTACACCTAAATCCAACCATATCAATTTATACTCCAATTAAAAGGCAAACTGTCAGCCTAGATACAGAAGCAAGACCCAACTATACGCTGTGTACAAGAGATGTACTTTAAATATAAAGACATAGATAAAAATATAAATAAATAAAAGAATGGAAAAAGACATACCATGCAAACAGTAAGTGTACAACGTTGGAGTGGCTTTATTTCCATGAGAGAAAACAGACTTCAAGATAGGGCATAATACCATAGATGAAGGACATTTCACAATGATAAAAGGGCCAATATAATAATGTGTACATGCCTAATAACAGATTTCCAAAACACAGACAGGATAAAAAGAATAGACAACTTCACGTCACAGCTGGAGATTTTAACACATCTCTTGCAGTAAGTGATAGAATTAATTAATTAATTAAACACCATCAACCACACCTTGACCTAAAACACTATCCCCGACAACTGTAGAACACATTCTTTTCAAGTGCACATGAATGCGTCTTATTTACCTAACAAAAATAAGGTCCTGGGGCCGGCCCGATGGCGCAGTGGTTAAGTGCACACGTCCCGCTTTGGCAGCCCAGGGTTCACCGGTTCAGATCCCAGGTGCGGACATGGCACCGCTTGGCATGCCATGCTGTGGCAGGTGTCCCACATATAAAGTAGAGGAAGATGGGCACAGATGTTAGCTCAGGGCCAGTCTTCCTCAGCAAAAAGAGGAGGATTGGCAGCAGATGTTAGCTCAGGGCTAATCTTCCATAAAAAATAAGGTCCTGTAAATGTCTGTGGAATAAATAAATGAAACGAATAAATTAATATATACACAGGTGGAAGATGGGGCAGGCTGAATTTAAAGTACCAACACCTGGCTGTGTTGATTAGTTCATATTTGGAGAAACGGACAAGAAGCTGATGATAAAGACTTAGAATCATCTAGATGTATATATTTCAAAACTCCAAAAGAGCACAGGCAATGCTGTGCAGAGAATAGAGGCTACTGAGTGAGAGAGAAAAACCAGAATATGGCAGGGGGGCGGGGGGAGAAGAGTCGTAAAGCTAAAGGAAGGGAGCTTTAATAGGTGGGATGGAAATCTATGTTAAACATGGAAAAGAAGAGAAGAAGGTGAACTGAGAAAAACTTTAGGCACAAGAAGAAACCACTAGTAACCCTCCAAAGAAGCAAATGTTAATGAAATGATGTATGAGAGCCTGACCACAGAACCTCGACCTGACCACAGAACCTCGAGAATGGAAGAAACAGAAAGGATGCAGTGACAGCATAGAGTGGCCATGTCGTCAGTAAATTTGGCAGCAGAGATAAGAAAAGAGAAAGCATGGTAGCCAGGAGGGACAATGGAATCAAAAGACGGTATTTTTGTCTTTTCTATTTAAAAGATGGGAAGATCCGTGTGTCTGCACAAGAGGAAAGGGGTTCACTAAGCTAGATGTTAGAGACAAGGAAAGCACAGATGCAAAGTCCCAGCAGATAAAGGAAAAAGTGAAATGGAGAGGTGTGAAGTTGCAGAGAGGCACAGAAACAACTGAAAAAGGAGTACAACTGAAAAAAACTCTCTTCTCTGAGATTTAACGAAAAGAAACAAGAAGGGAGCCAGGTACAGAGATTTACCGGAGTGAGGAAAAAGTGGGGCTGCTCTTGCCAAGTGGCTTCACCTACTCAACCGGTTTAAAGCGATCATTTGCCTGGTGCTTCCCACTCTTCCGAGTAACGCTCACACTTTGCTGGCTAACGGCCACGTTTAAAAGGTTAACTGAAGAGCTATTACATACACAAATAAACCTGCAAGGCAATCAGCAATAAGTTATCAACTCTTCAAACGTGGTGTTTGGGGAAAACATACTCTTAGGATCAACCCTAGGCTCAGGGGTCATCTTTAGGCCCTTCAGAGAAGACCGTGCTCTGATTAACATCCAGTCTCTCAACTCCTCCTTTGGCACTTCATTTCCCAAAGCAGAGATGAGGTCTCATCGTGGCAGAGACAGGTGTCTGATAAATGCAAAGACTTTCTACCTATATTTTATTTGTCTGGCTAATGGATGAACGGGTGAGAAAGATATGAATAAACTGCTCATTTGAAATGTAGCTCCCTCATGTTCTTACCACCATGTTCCATTGATTCATTCTTCCCCAGCTTCAATCTCAACACATTCTCAATGTTCCATGTGATCTGAGAGCCTGTTCCATGAGATTTTGCTCCAACAAGAAAGGCCCCAGGCTCTTTTCAACTGTGAAAATCTACTTCACATATATTATGGTTTTTGTTTTGTTTTATTTTGTTTCAGGATTTTATTTTTCCTTTTTCTCCCCAAAGCCCCCAGGGTACATAGTTGTATATTTTTACTTGTGGGTCCTTCTAGTTGTGGCATGTCAGATGCCGCCTCAGCATGGCCTGATGAATGGTGCCATGCCCGCGCCCAGGATCCAAACTGGTGAAACCCTGGGCCAGCGAAGCAGAGCGTACAAACTTAACAACTCGGCCCCTGGGCCGGCCCCATACATTATGTTTTTAACAACCAAACACAAACTCCCTATTAGCATCACTTAAGCATCTACACTATATGTGTTTGACCTTCCTTGTTGGTAACAAGGACAGTCCCTTCCTTACGCAGCAAGACAAGCCAATGTTGTAACGAAGGTCAGTAACAAAAATAGGTCAGTTGCAAAGAATGTCATATGTGCACGCACGCCCATGCATGCGTGCGTGTCTGGCATATGTAAGCATACATTCATGAACAGAATAAGTATTTTTATAACTTTATATATAAAACATTAATGTTGCATTTCTCTTGTTGAATATTTCATTTCTATAGAAGTACACAAAATAGTGTGATTCATTAAAAAACATGAGTGGTTGCATTTTAAGCAAGAAATCTATAGGGTTGGTTTAACCCCTGGAAATCTGACTAATTTACATCAAATACATTGTGCTTTCGTGTTCTGTTGTGGCCATTTACTGCTACTTTCTAATTTTTTAATTTTTCATTTTCTATTAAATATTTTATATTTCAAAATAAATTGCTAATTCAGAGACTGCTATGAAAAACAGAAATTCTTTTGGCTAAAAAAAAAAGAACAGATATTTGACATTAGTATGGAGCATAAATTAGACTCTGGTATATTTATCCAAAAGAGTTAAGACCAAAGAAAGAATCTGCTTGCTTATTAAAAATGCAAACATTACCTCAGTCATACAAATAGCCCTAAACTCGCCCAGCCACTGCCTCTGCAGATCACCCACCAGCGGCAGCATTCCATCATATGACATTATGGAACAATAGTGAACTCTGTGTAATACTGGAATATATTGTTTGGAAAGAATAAACTGTCATTAACTTGAATAAAAGCTTTCTGAAATCAAACCTGGGTGGGTACAGCCCTCACTGTGTGGCCCTTTTACTACTTTGAGAAATAGCCTCATCCTGAAAGCAGGAAAGGGGGAAAGAAGAGAAGAGAGTATAAAGGGGACAGTGATGAGCGGCCCCTGGAGCAGCCCAGCAGGCCCCAGCAGGGCTTTAAATCACCTGGCAGAACAATGTCAAAGCAGGAGGCTCTGCGACAAATGCTGCACTTCAAAATGCAAACCAACTCACACCCATCACCCTGCTTCCTGTTACAGCCTAGAGTTTTTCCTTTTTTCTTTTTGTGAGGATGACTGGCCCTGAACTAACATCTCTTGTCAATCTTCCTCTTTTTGCTTGAGCAAGATTGTCGCTGAGCTAACATCTATGCCAATCTTCCTCTATTTTTTTTATGTGGGATGCTGCCACAGCGTGGCCTGATGAGTGGTGCTAGGTTCATGCCCGGGATCTGAACCTGCAAACCCCAGGCGCGGCCATAGCAGAGTGCAAAAACTTAACCACCGCGCCTCCGGGCCAGCCCCTGCAGCCTAGAGATTTTTATAGGGCTTTGCTAAAATCGGAAGTTTAGTCTTATTCTATGTACAAAATACTTAAAAACTCAATATTCTGATGCCATCTTGAGATGGCCATCACTAATAGCCATGTGACTTTATACAATGAATTTTAGCACTCAATGTTTTAATCTGTAAAATGGAAAGAATAATAACTATGATGCAGATTATGGGGATTTGGGATTAGCTACTATTATTATAATTATATTTATTATTATTTCCACGCAGTTGTCCCCACTGCCTATCTCTTCTAATAACTGTCCAAGAGGTTTCTTCTTCACAACTGAAACAAGAGCATTGAATCAAATGCTCACTGGTCTTTTGCGTTCCCTGCAGTCTGGCCACTGCCACATGTTGCCATTTCTATTTTCATGCCTCTCTCATCAGGTAATTTCTCCACCTTCCCGAGCCAAATCCCAGATCACCTCCTAATCTGCTCCCCGCCAGCTTTCCCCTCCCCCACACCTATTCTCAATGTTCTCAACAACCAAGGCTCAAAGAAGTGAAAAACAAGGCCAGGGCAACACAGCTAGTTGGGGGCCACGTCCCCATTAAAATCCAGGTATCAGTGTGACCAAGGCCAGCTGCATGGCATTAACCGCACTACAGAATTACTCACTTTTAGGGCTCCCAGCGACGATTTAACTCTGAGGTTAGCTGCCCTTAAACCAAGCCTTCTCCGAGATGTTTCTCCACTAGTCCACTTATCATCATAAAATACGTATTATTTCAAATGCTTATAAAAGAAACACTAATCCCAAAACATTATTAAATATATCTCAAAGTTCTGGTGTTTTTCTTGTTGTCGTTGTTTTGTTTTTGCTTGTTTTTAGTATTTCTCTAAAGTGGGGACAAAAATTTGTCACAGAAGACCTTACCTAGGACTGGAAGACTTTGGGAGGAGAAAGGACACGACTAACAGGAAGCAGAGGCATGAAAATTGTGACTGTGGGCAATACCACGTGCGACTCCAGAAGGGATGGAGTACAGAATACAGGTGTCCACCTCTATTTCTAAAGAGAAATTTCATCTGATTGCCCTTTAACCTGACCGTACAAGGATATGTGGAGATATGCAAAATTTCATTAATGTTGGCGTCTTTGGAGAGTCACATTATTCCTCAAAATAATGAAAACTAGTAAGATGGGTAACAGGATGTAAAGTGTTGTTCTATGCAAGAGCCAGAAGAGTTCACCAAAGCCTAAGACTTAGGCCTGTGGGAAAAGACTGAAAGCTTCTATTTCCTTGTCTGTAAAGCAGACAAAGTGCTGGGAGGAATGAGATGATATACGGCTCATCTATAAAGCACCATTTGTTTTATTTTTGTTTTTTAAGTACAGTGTGGAATAGTGTAACTAGTATAGGATTTGACATCGGTGACGAGGTTCAAGTTCAACCTCTCTGCCACCTGTCTGATCTGGCACGAATCATTCAAACATATTGAATGACGTAAGAATTAAAGGGATGATGTGTGTGCTGCGGAGGGGAGGGTTAATACAAATTGCTATGTAGATGTAAGACGTTTTATGTTATAGTGTACCAGGAAGTAACCCAGGGCCTTAGGTTCAGGAGAGAGGGAGACAGAAAGAGGGATTCTTATAGCAGAAACCCCATTCAGTTAATAGAAAATCACTACCACTAGTCAACGGAGATATGAAAATAATAAAATAAAATCATATATTAATATAAAGTTAATAAAAATATACAGTAAAATTCTTGAATAATAAAATTCATATTACAAGGTAACTACCGCAATATACACAAATCAGGAGGGCTGATGGTTTGCACACATTCTCTCCTCTCATACAAAATGGCTGCCAGGATGAATTACAAGTATACCAGTGGTCACAAAGATTTTCTCTATGGATCTGAACTAGTCAATTGTAGTCCAGACCACAAAAAATAATGAAAATCTTGGGGCCAGCTCAGTTAAGTTTGCACACTGCACTTCAGTGGCCCATAGGTGTGTGCCCAGATCCCAGGCAGGGACCTACACACCACTCGTCAAGCCATGCTGTGGCGGTGTCAAGCAAAAAGAGGAAGACTTAGGGGCTGGCCCCATGGCCGAGTGGTTAAGTTCGCGCGCTCCGCTGCAGCAATCTAGGGTTTCGCCGGTTTGGATCCTGGGCGCGGACATGGCACCGCTCGTCAGGCCATGCTGAGGCAGCATCCCACATGCCACAACTAGAAGGACCCACAACTAAAGAATATATACAACTATGTACCGGGGGGCTTTGGGGAGAAAAAGGAAAAAATAAAATCTTTAAAAAAAAAAAAAAAGAGGAAGACTGACAACAGATGTTAGCTCAGGGCCAATCTTCCTCACCAAAAAAAAAGAATGAAAATCTTTCCCTGGAAATAAAACAGGCAGGTGCCAACTCCAACATCATTCATTCATTCATTCACTTGTTCAGTCTCTACTTTATTGAGGCTCTATTCCAAGTGCTGAGAATAAAACAGAGCACAAAACACAGAAAGTTCCTGCCATCACGGAGCTCACATTCTAGCAGAGAATACAGACAGTACACAAATAAGTAAACTCTGCAGTAAGTCAGTGGTGATTAAGTACTAGAGAGAAAGCCAGGTGGGAAAAAAGGTTGCAATTTCTAAATAGGGCAATCAAGAAAGGCTTCACCAAGAAGATGCTATTTACACAAACACCTAAAGGAGATGAAAGAGTAAGACATGGCTACCTGGAGAGAGAGAAGTAGGGCTACGCAAAGCTTTCCAGCAAGTCCAGAGAAGACAAAATGCAAGCCTTACCTTTCAAAAGCGGCTGGAAGGTTGGAATCTCTTGCAACTTGATGACATCGGGATCGTTGCTGACGTTCCGTGAGGCCTGGGAGCCCTGGGCCACAACCACAATATCATCCATCTTGGCTCTGTGCTTAGCTGGAGAAGGGGTCACTGAAAATCAAGTTATAAGCTCAGGAGCTGCATCTTAGCTAGCCACCTATGCCTCACCAAAGCTGTGTCAGTATAGTCATTTTACACACAAAAATGCTAACTATAGTTACCCTGCAGTGGGGGATGGACTAGAGGGATGAATTATTTTCTATATATTTTATTTCTATATAATATATATATTTACTCCTTATTTCCTATAGTATTAAAAAAACTCAAATATTACAGGACACTATAACATGCATGAAACTGCTTTTGTAATTAGAAATATTTTATTATTCAGTACATAAAAACATAGGCAGATTATGTTTTTAATATTTACTTCTTCGATCCTCCTGACATTTGTGCCTATTTTACCAATGAGGAAATGAGGGTACAAAATTCGGCTGTGACTTACCCAAGGCCAACAGTGCTTGGGAAAGGAACTGGAGGTCTATGGTTGTTGGCATACATGGCCCAACCCTGTGACAGTGGGGTTGCAAAGCTGTCTATCCACCCTATCACAGCAAGCCAGGAATGTTCAACAGATCCTAGTCACGGGAAAACCCCTGCTTCTCAACCCTAGATGATGGGTCTATCGTGAGGCACCAGTCCTGTCATACCCTCCAGGTCACAGGCATTAGTCCCAGAAGCGCAGAAATAAACTGCAGGTCCCTTCTAGGCTGAGGCAAAATTCATACATTTGTAGGACTGCTAGAGAGGCGGGTCAATTTCAGGTCCATTGTGAGAATGTAATGCATTTGGAAGGAAGTGATTCAAACTACCAAGGACTCCCTAGACCAAGATATCCTCCCCTTCCTAAGTATCTTTCTGGTTGGGGCAAGAATGAACCTCTAAAGTGTTTTACACTCGAGAAGGTAGTATTTGCAGGCTCATCGTAGTCATGGCCCAAAGACTGATCCAGGGATGCCAGAGAACCGCCCCACCTCCTGGAAGCTAGTGTCTCCTGAGGCTGGGCATTCACTCTTTTAGAATCTCTGCTACTTTTACGGCTCTTCAAGAAATCTCTCTTAACCTCTTTTGGTAATTTACCTAACCTTTTACAAATCCCAACCAGAAATCTTTCCTGCTCCTAGTTAAGTGGTTCCTCCTTCCCCAGACCCCAGAAGAAAATGGCTTTCACTCGATTCTAGCTCGCCTCTAGCTATGCCCGTGTCTGTAAAACGCGCTCTCTTTGAGGATTAAACGTAAACACATGTAAAACACTTGGCACAGGGGAACAGGCAAACTCTAACCTACGCTGTTGGTTAGTATTGGTTAGTATGCTATAGCATTGGTTAGAGCCCATGCTGTTGGTTAGCAGGTAAGCAAGCACATCAGAAAGACGCCACACTTCCTCCCCCTAAATATGCTTCGGGCCTGACATAGAGGCAAGAAAGTAAGGAGTACCAATTATCAACCGTATTTGTATAAAGGATATCATATTCTGGGTCTTCCAAGGAAATGGAAGAATGCAGCAAAACTGGTAAATGCTGCTGCACCATTAAAAGCTGTCCCAATCTAGCCTCTAGAACGCAGGGCTGAGCTAGTCTTGAAGGACACACTTGAGTGTGGAATACCCCCACATCTGTCAGCTTCTGCATTTTGAATTACACAGCCTACCAGGAACAGAGAAGTTCTATGTCCAGGGGCTCTTTTGGGGCTCCAGATTTAACCGGTTTGGATTAGCAACCCCACAGTTTAGCCAGAGCAGGCCCAGTTCTCCTAGCGTTTGTGGGTAACAAAAAAAAAAAACAGCAAATGATCCTTAATTAAGCATCAGCTGTTTTCTTTATTGAGTGCTCACTATACTCCAGGCACAATAATTCTCCTATTCCTACCTCAAATGCTGAGAGAGATCTTAAAAATATGGACAGGAAGGAGAATACAGGAAAACACCAAAATCTATCGTTTTGGCCAACTATAACATCTTGGCCAACTTCCACAATACTAGAAAAGGAGCCGAGACACCTTCTAAGAGGACAATGCAGTTTCTAGAGACGTTTGCACACAAGGATTCAAAGCGATTGTACACCTGTCACACATCCCTTCTGAAAAGGAACCTCTAAGATCCGTTTTTAAGAAGGAACCTCTTCTTAGAGGTCCTGTCTATGATCCACCCACTGTGTGAGCCAAATCTCACTGTCAGTCATGAGTACTAACGCCAAAAATTAATTAGGTCGTCTTTTAAAGAGGAGGCTGTAGCTGGCAGAAACAGCTGTTTCGAAAATAAATAATGCGCATGGGCACCCACGCCGACTTAGCTTGCAGTCACAGGCACTCACTTCCATCAGGGGACTCAAGGCTAGGACAGATGGTGACATTTTTTCCTTTTTTAAGAAAAAAGCGTGGTGAGGGCTTTCTGTGCGTTCCTGGCCGCCGGTCCCAGACCCCACTAGGTCGGGAGGCATCTCCCTCCGCAAGCAGACAGGGCCGGCTGGAGGAGGGTGGGAGTTAGGACACCGACCTGAGGAGTTCAGATCGTTGGGTCGGCTCTCGGCCTCGGAGCTCTGCTCGCTGCCCATGGTGCCGGCAGCGGTGGCAGCGGAGGAACGGCGGGACGGGCGGTCACCGCTCCGGCGGCGGGCGACAGAGCAGGGGCCGGGGACCGGGGCAGGGATGCTACACAGTCTGGGCGCCGCGGCGGGGCCGCTGTGTGCAGAGGGCGCGCCCAGCCCACGGGAGGGGCGCGGGCGGCTGGGGGTGGGCAGGCCCTATTTCGGGAACCGACGCGCAAGGAGGCACGGCGCGGCTGCACGCTGCTCGCCCGCCTTCTTTGGGGGAACCCAAGGCGAGGAGGCGGGGTACGCCCGGCTTCAGCCGCGCCTGCAGCCGGCGGGCGGCGCCGCTCTCACTCACTTGCTCCTGCGTCGCAGGCTCGCTCCTTCCGGGACGCGGGTTGGCGGCGCCGGCAGCGCGTGGCCGTCAGTTCCGGGTTGGAGAGTTCCCACCCCAGGTCCGAGGGAGGGCGGGGAGACTGGCGTAGGCGACTAGGCCCACGCAGCCTTAAAGAGCCCGCCCGCCTCAAAGCCAGAACTGCACCGGGGGTAAGCCCCTTGCCTGTGTGATGATGCGTCCCCTTTAAGCATGACCCACCCATTGGGCACTTAATCCATGTCTTTATAATCCCTGTCATTAGAACTTTACAAAACGGGTTTTTGTTGTGTGTATGGGTTTTTTTGGTTTTGCTTTGTTTTATTGAGATGTAATTGACATATAACATGATTTTTATGTTTTTTTAATTATTTTATGTATTTTATATTATTTTTATTATATATTATAACATATATCACTATTTGTATATATTGTGAAATTTTAAACCCTGTTTTGCAGATGGAGAGACAGCTAGATAGATTTAGGATTGGAATCTGCAACTGTTTGGATGCAAAGCTGCTGTTTCAGTGTGTGGCAGTGGATGACGGTTCAAAAAATATTAGATGGTGAAGAAAGGAGCTGGAGTTGAGAGAAAAAAATGAAGAAATAGAAAATGCTGATTCACTTGTTAGGGTGTATGTGCATCTGCAAAGGAAAGTGGATGCCTCTACAGTCTAAGCACTTTCTGAGGACCTTGACAGTTATCCATGAGCCATTCTGAAACAAGCAAAAGTAAGGAAGCAGTACAAGTAATGCAAAACAGAAACTGCCAGTGCTGGCAGGTCAAGGATGTAGACCTAGTAATGCAATGCCATCAAGGAGTTGAGTGGCTCTGGGGTTCTCAGAACTTTGCAACTCATTTTATATTGTTTGCTTCACGAAATTTCAAGCAAATGCCCTGAGCTTTTATATATGCAAATATAATCTCAGAAGGAGTGCCAGATTGACTGAATGATTAAGTCACTTCTAGTCTACTATATTATAGACATTTCCACTATTTTACCTCATTTAATTTTCACAACAACCCTGAGGTCCACAAACAGGTAACTCCCTCATGGTCATCAGGTAGCAACAAGTGGTGGAAGTAGGATTTAGGACTGTCTGATTTCAAACCTCACACTTTTTCTTCTACTCACCATTACAATACTGTGAGAAAAGTGCAAATGAATGTAAGGAATTTTAGTATTCTGTGGGAATATGAAGATAGAACTAAAAACTGCCTGAGAGATCAAATAGGCTCCTAGGAAGTGGTGTTTGACTGTAGTCTTGAGGTTTACATAAGCCGCCAGGCTGATGGGACCAAGGAGTGCCCACTAAGCAATGTGACCATTCCCTCCTGGAGAGCCCTTGGCTCCTCTTCCAGACTGCCCTATTTGGGGGTGGGTGAGAGAGATGGGAAAAAGGAGAGAGTATAGCTCATGTTCTTGCTCCTGTTCCCTCTCTTCCACATCAAATAAAATTTATCTTGTGTTTCATACCCTAGTCCATACTGATGTGATTGTGTTTTTTATGCTTCCCATTGGATGAACATTTCATTCTAAAAGGAATATTCTGTTCATCAGCTGAATAATAGACAAATATATCATACCATTTTCTCCTGGCCTGCAAGGTCTCTGCTGAGAAATCTACTGACAGATAGCCTTATGAGTGCTCCCATGTATGAGAGAAAATTTTTTTCTCTTGTTGGTTTTAAAATTCTCTCTTTGTCTTTATTTTAGACAGTTTTATTGTACTATGTCTTAGAGAAAATCATTTTGGGTTGACCTATTAGCTTCATAAACTTGAATGTCCAAATTTCTCCCCATGTTTGGGAATTTCTCAGCCATTATTTCTTTAAACAAGCTTTCTATCCCTTTCTCCCTCTTTTCTGTTCCTTCTGGGACTTCAGTGATGTGTGCATTGTTTCCGTTGATGGTGTCCTCTAGGCTTTCTTCATTCCTGTTCTTTCTTTTTTCTTTTTGCTCCTCTGATTGCATGGTTTTAATTGATCTGTCTTCCAGTTCATCGATTCTTTCTTATGCTTGGTCAAGTCGGTTGTTGAAGCTCTCTATTGAATTCTTAACTTCAGTCATTGTATTCTACAGCTCCAAAATTTCTGTTTTATTCATTTTTGTTTTCTATCTCTTTGTTGAACTTCTCATTTTGTTCTTGTATTATTTTCCTGATATTGTTAAATTGTCTATCTGTGTTCTCTTATTGCTCTCCAAACATCTTTAGAGCAATTATTTTGAATCTTGGTTGGGCAATCCTGGATCTCCATTTCTCTGGGCCCAGTTACTGGAAGTTTATTATATTTCTTTGCTAGAGCCATGCTTCTCTGATTCTTCATGATTCCTGTAGCCTTGCATAGATGTCTGCACATTTAAAGTGGCAGTCACCTCCTCCAGACTTTATGGTCTGACTTCAGAAACAGGAGACTTTCACCTGCGGGTGGAAGCACGCTAGAGTATGCTGTGGCCCTAGGTCTAGTGGTGCAGGGCAGCAAGTGTGGGGTGTGTAGTGGTGCTGGTTCTGGTAAGGGTGGGGGGGCATGATGTCTCTTTGGCTCAGGCTGCTGTGGTCCACAGCATTGACAACCATGTGGTCCTTGGTGAGCACTGTGGAAGGTCAACAGTGTCTTCAAGGGCTGTTGGGGTCCTTACGGCATGTCGATGTGCAGCAGCTAGGAACTTGGGCAGTCAGCAGTGGTAGCGAGAGCTCATGGTGTATGTATACTCAGCTTCAGGGTGCCAGCTGCAGGTTCCTCTGTAGTGGCAGGGGCTGGTTGCAGACACACATGGAGTGGTGGGGGCCAGGGCATGCAGTGGGCCAGTGCCAGCTTTGTGCTCGCTGGCAGCTGCAGGGGCCCTAGCTGTCAGTGTGCACTACTGTGGCCGCTGGGTCTTACCACAGGTGCACAGCAGTAGAGGCCAGTGACAGGGGTATGCAGGTGCACAGCTGGAGGGGCTAGCCGCAGGTGAGTGTAGTGGTGCAAGCCAGTGACAGAAGACAGGGCCTGATCCAGGCCTGCAAGCAGCTGTGGGGGCCTTGGCTGTCAGTGTGCTCTCTGTGGCTGCACAGTCTCCCCCTGAGCATGTGCACTGCAGTGGAGGCTGGTTATGGGTATCGGGTAGGAGGCATGCAAGTACGTAGCTTAAGGGGCTAGCCTCAAGCATGCACACGTGATGGAGATCAGCCATGGGGGTCTAGGCTGGCGTATTGCACTTTTGCAGCCGCGGAGGCCTGCCAGTGTGGTTCCTGGGCTCCAGTTGGGCATGGCATGGAGCAGGCAGGGACTCACAGGTGGCCAGTGTCAGTGAATGTAAATGCTTGTGAGGCAAAATCTAGTGAAATATGCAAGGGGTCTGTGGTAGTTGTGCTAGCTGTTGGTGTCTTCAGTGGTAAAAGCTGCTGGGTTTGGCTGCAGAGCAGGTGACTATAAACTGCAATCGCTTCCATTGCATGGCTGCTATGGTTAGCTCCTGCTTTTCTTCTTCGCTCCTAGCTATCTCTCTCTATATCTTTACGTCTCAGATTTGCCAGTCTGGGTGGAGTGAAACTGAAGCAGGACTTTCATGAGGCATCCTGAAAGGCTGGGGAAGCTGGTCACTCACCCAGCTCTTCCTTTCCTGGTGGGAGGAACGCTTTCTAGTTGGGAAGTTCCCTCCTGGTGCTGAGCAGTGCTGGCTTGAGGGAGGAGATAATGCAGGCAAAATGAAGCTGTCTTCCTCCTCCTCATATGCAGTTATTCTCAGAGTTTTTTCCTACTGTGTTGCTGTAGTTTCTTAAGTGGACTCCAGAGCAATCTCTGAGCTGTTTTTGTTTTTGTTTTGTCTAATTGTTGATCTTTGTGTGTTGGGGCCAGAGGAGGGGGTGGTGCATGGAAACTGAAGTCTCCTACGTTGTCCTTTTTTTTCGCTGAATGGATAAATGAAATATGGTATATCCATATAGTAGAATATTATTTGTCTCCCCCCAAAGTAACAAAATACTAATACACATTACAACATGGATAAACCTTGAAAACATTATGCTATGTGAAAAGAGCCTGTCACAAAACACCATATATTGTAGATTCCATGTATGTGAAATGTGCAGAAGAGGCACTATAGAGACAAAAATAGATTAATGGTTGCCTAAAGCTGAGGAGGAGGGGACTGGAGGGGAAATGGGGAGTGAGCATTAAAGGGTGAGGGGGTTTCTTTCTGGGGGTGATGAAAATGTTCTAAAATTTATTGTGGTAATGGTTGTACAACTCTGTGAATATATTAAAAACCACTGAATTGATCACTCTAAATAGGTGAATTGTATGGTATGTGCATTATATCTCGGTAAAGCTGTTATTCGGAACAAGGATATCAGAAGATAAAATGCCTTCATTCAGTGACTCAGCGTTTATTGGTAGCCTGTAATGTACCAGGCACTTGCTAGAGGCAAGAAGACCCGGTCCGTATCCCTAAGACACTTGCAGTCTGGTGGCAAGAAAATTAAGTGGGCATTTATAATACAAGGATTCTGCTGGAGGAGCTTTAGAGGTAGGAGATATTTGGGACTGATGCCATTTAGCACCTTTAAAATCACTTCCAGATGAACAGCAACCTATGTGGCCTGTATGCCCAATAACTAACGATCGAACAGCCTTTCCAGTTTATAAAGAACTTTCATATATATTGGCCCCGAATGACCTACCTATAAACTAGGTAACAATTTCCTAATTTTACATAGAGGTCAAGGATTTTATTCTTCATCACACAGCTAATGAGTAATAAAACCAGGGTTTAAGTTTTTAAAAGTTCATTATGCCTCTATCCACTCCAGACTAGCTGCTTCTCCCATATCTTTATATTGCCTGGCACTCCATCCATCCAGTCTCCCACGCCAGAAATCGGCTTACCCTTACCACCACATCCAACCACTCACCAAGTCTGAAGAGCCTCTCTCTTTAATTTCTCTTCCATCTCCATGCCCCACTCAGAGCCCCCTCACTTATTCCATTTCTTGGAAGACAGGCCTCTGGCCTCACCTTCATCAATCCATCTACATGTGGCTGGCATAGAGAATTTTCTGGAATATTAATCAGGTCTCTGGACCTTTTACTGCCCTATTAAATCCTTAAATAACTCCCCATGGCTTCAGGATAAAGTTTAAAATTCAGCATATGAGAACCTTCTTGCTCTAACCCCAGCCCCTCTCTCTGCTCCTGTATGTACACAGGCAACCTCTGTGCCAGTCACGATGAAATTCCCTGAATAGTCATGCTGTTTTCTCTGTCTGGAATAATCAGCTTTTTTCTCTCCATCTAGCTAACTGAACTTCATTTTTCAAGACTTAACTTATGGTTGAAAACTCATGTCCACACAAAAACCTAAACACAGTGAGCCAGCCCCGTGGCCGAGCGGTTAAGTTTGCATACTCCGCTTCAGTGGCCCAGGGTTTCGCTGGTTCAAATCCTGGGTGTGGACATGGCATGGCTCATCAAGCCATGCTGAGGCAGCATCCCACATGCCACAACTAGAGGGACCCACAACTGAAAATATACAACTATGTACCGGGGGGGCTTTGGGGAGAAAAAGGAAAAATAAAATCTTAAAAAAAAAAACCTAACCACAGTTGTTTATAGCTGCTTTATTTATAATTTCCAAAACTTGGAAGCAACCAAGATGTCCTTCAGTATGTGAGTGGATAAACAAACTCTGGTACATCTAGACAATGGAATATTATTCAACACTAAAAAGAAAAGAGCAATCAAGCCATGAAAAGACATGGAGGAGACTTAAATGTTTATTACTAAGTCGAAAGAAGCCAGTCTGAAAAGGCTACATACTGTGCGATTCTAATTATATGACATTCTGGAAAAGGCAAAACTATGGAGACAATAAAAAGATCAGTGGTTGCTGGGGGTTGGGGTGAGGGGGAGGGATGAACAAGCTGAGCATGGAGGATTTTTAGAGCAAAGAAAATACTTTGTATGAGACTATAATGATGGATACATGTCATTATCCATTTGTACAAACCCATGGAATGTACAGCACCAAGTGGTCCCAAGGGTAAACTATGGACTTTGGGTGTTTATGATGTGTCCATGTAGGTTCATCCTTGGTAAAAAAAATGTACCTCCCTGGTTGGGGATACTTATAATGAGGGAGGCTCTGCAAGTGTTGGGGCAGAGGGTATATGGGAAATCTCTGTGCCTTCTTCTCAATTTTACTGTGGCCCTAAAACTGCTCTAAAAAAATAAAGTCTTTAAAAAAAAAAACGATTGAGCTTACGCACTTCCTCCCAAAAGTTTGGATTATATGTCCCTCTTCTGAGCTTCCTTAGGTAGCATCTTCTATCATAACAATTATTCTTTACACAACAATTGATTTATTTGTCTGTCTCCCCTATTTAACTATAAGCATCTTGAAGGTAGGTCCCATGTCTTATTGATCTTTAATTTCCCCTGCAGGTGTTTAGTACATGTTTTTTTGAATAAAATACTTTTTAAAAAACCTGCCTCCACATAAATGGGACTTCTAAGGATCAGGAGAAGAAGATCAAGAATCTCTGGGGCCAGCCTCCGTGGCATAATGGTTAAGTTCAGCATGCTCTGCTTCATGGGTTCAGATCCCAGGTGTGGACCTACACCACTGGTCACTCATGCTGTGGTGGCAACCCACATACAAAATAGTGGAGGATTGGCACAGATGTTAGGTCAGAGCTAATGTTCCTCAAGCAAAAAAGGAGGAAGATTGGCAGCAGATGTTGGCTCAGGGTGAATCTTCCTCAGCAAAAAAAAAAAAAAGTCTCTTCAGGAGATGAGGTGACAATGGATGTAATTTCTAATTTAAACACCTAGTTTATATCAATAGAAAAGAGAGGTCACATTTCTCTTTATATCAATAGAAAAGAGAAGTCACATTCAAAGAATTCAAAGAATGTGACTTCTCTATACCCCTGGACCCTCAAATATATCATCTGCTGAGATCAAAATGTACTGTGTACATCAGTCTCTTATTGCAACAGGAAAATCACTCCAATGGGAAATCACTGTGGAATTTCCCTGTCTTTGGTAACTCTTTAAAACCAAGTTTTGGCAACATTATTGTAATTCAGGAGTAGGTCATCCTCTGGATACAGCTGGTAGAGTTAGTTTCACACAATGGACCATTGTTCACAGGCATTCTCTGTCAACATGTGCTTCCTGTAGCTATTGGTTAAAACTAGGATGTAGCTGTTGGCTGTATCAGGCCTAGAAGAATAATCTACCATGGCATGGTGCTTTAGGTCTGAAAGTTCTTCACACCAACCAAGGTGGAGATATTGTTGAAGGTTAGACCACTCGGCAAGTTAAGTGTCAGTGGTTTAGTAATGTTCCATTTGTGTGTGTGTGTGTGTGTGTATGGGGGTGAGGTTGGAGTGAGCAGTGACTTAGAAACACATTTCTACAACCTATGCCCTAGTAGTTCTTTCCCATTCATTCAATCCACAAACGTATTTTAAATATTTACTCAGTACTTATTACATACCAGGTACTATGCTAACTGTTAGGGATACAATTTTAATAACTATAGCACACACCATTGTTTTCATCATTATTATCCTGTGGAAATTCATAAAGAGAACCTCATTAAATTGGAGTCTGGAGGCCAAGAGGGGAAACTCTCAGGACCCACGGCAATAGCAGAGTCCAACCGAAGAAGAAAGGCTTCCTCTTCTTGACCAGTGAGAAGCTCAGAGAAATGAGAGACTGGCACAACTCAACCAGTGAAAAGCCATTACACCTCCAACTCTCCGTTTACAACAGCCCTCCCAACTTCCTCTTCTCCTCTATAAAAGAATTTCTTCTCTGCGTGTTGGGGGGTATTTGCAGGTGACTCACCGTGGTTGCAGACCCTGAACTGGGATTCTTTGCTAATCCCAAATCCATTTTTGCTGGAGAAATAACTGGTTGTCTATTCGTTTAAGGTCAATACTCTATACCTATAAAAAGTAAATCCTGCAGAATCCCAAATGTCTTCCCTGAGGCTTGATTTGCACGTAACACTTAACTCAAGAGTAGCCAACTCTGAGGACCCTCCGTGCCCCCGATGATCGAAATAGGATTCTCCTAACTATGACCCAAGGAGAAAACACTGTAAACTCTTGAACGTGGAAAAACTGCGCTCAGCGGTTGGCTCTGGGCTAGACTAGGACACAGATGTGAGAGGCAGATTGCACTGTGTACATTTTGGTACTGTCTGACTTTCGTCATGTGTATTTGCACGCTCTCTGGCCTTCAGGAAGGAGAAAGCACAGCTGCAGACCCCAGGCAACCGCGAGGGTCTGCCAGCGCGCCCTCGCAGCGCCCACAACCCGGGTGCCCGGCGTGGGTAAGCAGGTTGGGGCTGCAGGGAACGCGGCTTCTGGGCTCAGCGCTGCAGCGGGCGCCCGGAATCACCGCGGGGAGGGGCTCGAGGCTCATGCCTGTGCCCGGAGGACCGCGCTCCAAGTTGCTAGGAAGCAGCTCCGGGTTGCAGTGCAGGAATGTGCCCTTCCCCCAGGCAAACTTTCGGCCGCTGCAACGGAAGCAGGAACTTGCGAAGCACAAAACCTGCCGGGCGCGGCGGAGCTGCGGAGCATCCCCTGCCGCCCTCGCCGAGACCCTGGCCCGGATTCGCCGCTCCTGGCCCGCCACTGCGTTGGAACTGTCCCCGCCCGGGGAGGGCAACCGGGACCCCCGGGGTCCTTTCGCCGCCAGGTAAAGGCGTCTCCGTCCTCTCCTCCAGACCGGCTGCAGGCGGCGTCGCCACCTGCCGAGAGCAGCTCTCCTCCCTTCCCCGGCGAGGCTCCTCCACCCCTCCGGGAGCACGCGAGGGACCAGGCTGGAGCGAAGAAGGGCTGAGCAGGATCTTCGCGGCGCTGCGGCATCCCAGAGGGGATCTCCAGGCAGACCAGCGGCACCTGCCATAGATGGCACTGGCTCCGTGTCGTCATCAGGAGAGGCAGACTAGTTTAGTGAGCGACATACATTTCCTCAAAGGAAAGGGAAATTTTCCTATTTTTTTCTTGCATGATTTGTCTCCTGTCTCCATTATTGAACCTGCTAATCGTCTAATATTCTATAGGATGTGACATCTTGATAAATTAGGTTAGGTTATGCTGTGAGTAAAATGATTTGCAATATTTGACACCGTTGTGTACACGTACGTGTGAGTGACTGTCGTAAGCAGGCGTTAGAGCTCAGGTACTTCCTTTGCCTTCCACCTGTGTCCTTTTCCCTCTGTCTTCAACTTGACTATGGACCTTTAAGGCCTAACTAATAATGGATTCGAAGAACTAATTTCCCTAATAACTGTTGAGTGTCTTTAATGAGATAAACTCTTCAGTACTTCTCGCAGTCCAGGCGCTATAAAGAGGCTGCGTACTGAAAACACAGCTGCTTAGCCCAGCTCCTTACATAGTTCAGGTTTCTTTGCAAGAGCTTGAGGAGAGATGTCAGAATCCATTCAAAGTAAAGTACTGGCCTGGTTTTTCTCTTTTGTTCCTGTTTTGTTTTCTTTAGGGCTAGAAAAGAGACTCCAAAATGTGGCAGGATAAAAAGGTAACCTGTGCCAGGAGTCTTGACCCCGGGGGGGGGGGGGGGGGGGGGGG
>NC_060267.1:45361860-45415241 GCF_021613505.1 Equus quagga
GGGGGGGGGGGGGGGGGGGGGGGGGGGGGGGGGGGGGGGGTGGTCCATGAATAGCATTCAGAAAGTCTGTGAACTTCGGTGGAAAAGTTTATTCTTTTACTAATCTCTAACTGAATTGTAGCATTTTCTTTAAGAGGCATGTAGGCAAAAGCCATAGTAGTGTTAGAGGTAGCTGCAATTTGCCACCACTAGAAATCACAGATATTTTCACGTCATATTACTTATGGCACATATCTCAAAATACCATTTACATTCAACACTACTTCAAAATTTTGGTAGTTCTGAGACATACCACTTGTTATTTAATAGATTAATAAGGAAGCACAAACATCGCACAGTTGTTTTTAACTAAAAATGGGGATAATAATGGGATCTATCTCATTAGAACTCTTAAAGGATTAAGTGACATGATATATGTAAAGTGCTCAGCATAGAGACTGGTGTGTAGGAAAAATCAGTGTTACTTATTATTTTACTGTTTCAAAGGTTGGACCCAACAGCAAGGAAAGTATGAGACTTGTGCTCTATTACCATATAATTTTTTTTTATTTTTAAACTATTTTGTTGTTTTTTACTAACTAAAGTCTGTTTGCATTACAGTTCACTCTTCATGTTGTACAGTTCTCTGGGTTTTGACATGTAATGACATGTATCCCCATTACAGTAGCATATAGAACAGTTTCGCTGCTCTAAAAGCTCTCCTGCGCTCCACCTATGCATTACCCTGCTCCTGCTGGCAACCGCTGATCTTTTTACTGTCAGTCTATTCTAACCTTTTCCAGAATGTCGAATAGTTGGAATCATACTTTTCAGACTGGCTTCTTTCACTTAGCAATATGCGATTAAGTTTCCTCTGTGTCTTTTTGTGACTTGATAGCTCATTACTTTTTATTGCTGAATAATATTCTATTGTATGGATGGACCACATTTTGTTTATCCATTCACCTATCGAGGGACATCTTTTTGCTTCCAGTTTTTGGCAGTTATGAATAAAGTTACTGTAAACATTTGTATGCAGTCTTTTGTTAGTATTTGGTAGGGTCAGTTTTTTGGATATCTCGTTTTTGTTTTAATTTGCATTTCCCTGATGACCATAGTGTTGAGCACCTTTTCATATGCTTATTTGTCATCTGTGTATCTTCTTTGGTGAGGTGTCTGTTCACATCTTTTGCCCATTTTTAATTGGGTTGTTTGTTTTCTTATTGTTAAGTTTTAGTTCTTTGTACATTTTGGCTACCAGTCCTTTATTAGAGATGTGTTTTGCAAATATTTTCTCCTAGTCTGTGGCATTTCTTTTCATTCTGTTAACATGTCTTGTGCGGAGCAGAAGTTTTTAATTTTAATGAAATCCAACCTTCAATTTTTTTTTCATGGATCATGCTTTTGATGTTGTATCTAAAACATCACCTAATTTAAGGTCACAAAGACTTTCTCCTATGTTATATTCTAGGAGTTTTATAGTTGTGCATTTTCCATTTAAGTCTATGATCCATTTTGAGTTAATTTTTGTGACAGGTGTAGAGTCTGTGTCTAGACTTATTTTTTGCGTGTGGATGCTCAGTTGTTCCGGTACCATTTTTGGGAAGACTATCCTTTCTCCATTGAATTACCTTTGCTCCTTTGTCAAAGATCAGATGACCATATTTGGTGGGTCTATTTCTGGGCTTACTGTCCTGTTCCATTGATCTGTTTGTATTTTCACCAATATCACACTGTCTTGATTACTGTAGCTTTATACTAAGTATTGAAGTCGGATAGTGTCCGTCCTCAGACTTTATTCTTCTTCGGTATTGTGTTGGCTATTCTGGATCTTTTTGCATTTCCATGCAAATTTTAAAATCAGTTTGTTGAGACCCATGAAATAACCTGCTGCGATTTTGATTGGGATTGCATTGAATCCATAAATCAAGCTAGGAAGAACTGACATCTTAACAATATTGATGAACACGGAATCTCTCTCCATTTCTTTAGATCTTCTTTGACTTCTCTCATCAGAGTTTTGCAGGCTTATTTTAAAGTCTACTTTGATAATTATACTTCAATATAGCTGGCTTCCTTTGTAATCCTCTATATTTCATTTTATGCATTTTAAAACACATCTCTCAGAAGAGATCCTAATCTTCACCAGACTACCAAAGGGTTCAGGAGAAAAAAGAAAAAAAAGATTAAAGAAGCAGTAATTCTGCTCTAGGCTGTCATTCAGTGAACGATTTGTATTCCGGAAATGTGGAGGTGAGAGGGCGAGGAGAGTTTCTGGTATTGCCTTGACAGTTTAACATTTATTTTTATTTTTCCTAGAAGAACCAGCTTACCAGTGGAGTTGGCGTTATACATGGGGTGACTTTTGTGTTTTTAGGAATGTCAAAAAGGAACACCTGCCTCCAAACTTTCCTTCAACAGAGTCACAGTATTCCCCCTACTGACCGGCAAATTCCCAGAATTAGATTTTTAGAGTTACCTGCCTCTGGTTTGATACTTAAAGAGAGGCAGCAACAAAAAAGGCAGCCTCAGTTGCCTCATCTATGAAATAAAGAAAATAATGGCTTTTTCGCAGAGCTGGTATAAAGATTAAATAGGACAATATGTGTAAATTTCTTAGAACATTTCCTACCACCAAGTAGGTGGTTTAAAAACGCTAATTGTTACTACTGAGGAAGAAAATATGCCCAGTCCTGTTGTCACTGCTTCATCAGGGTCTCAAGATTTTGCGTCCTCTCCCTTCTGATTGGGAGAGGCAAGAAGAAGAGGGATTCCAGAACTCAGAGCATGCCTTCTGTTTATACCTCTTCCTTCACAGACACTTACCAGCTTTTAAGCATTGATGGGATGGTATATGTGTTTGCGCTTATTAGTTCTTTAACAAGTTTTTAATGAAAGGTCGTCTCAAATCTATTAAAAATTGAAATGAATAAAAAATACTTGTTTATTTCTGTCCTTCTATAAATTGTGAGTCATTTACGTTGACTTGAAGACAATGAAATGTATCTTCCTTAGATTTGTTAAAAGAAACAAAACTTGGGGCTGGCCCCGTGGCCGAGTGGTTAAGTTCGCGTGCTCCGCTGCAGGCGGCCCAGTGTTTCGTTAGTTCGAATCCTGGGCGCGGACATGGCACTGCTCATCAGACCACGCTGAGGCAGCGTCCCACATGCCACAACTAGAAGAACCCACAATGAAGAATACACAACTATGTACCAGGGGGCTTTGGGGAGAAAAAGGAAAAACTAAAATCTTTAAAAAAAAAAAAAAAACTTGCGTCTGGCCCCGTGGCTTAGTGGTTGAGTTCTACATACTCTGCTTTAGCGGCCTGGGTTCATGGGTATGGATCCTGGGCGTGGACCTACACCACTCATCAGCCATGCTGTGGCGGCAACCCACATACAAAATAGAGGACGACTGGCACAGATGTTAGCTCAGGGCTAATGTTCCTCACCAAAAAATAAAATAAAGAAAGAAAAAAACAAAACTCATTGATGATTTTCTATTTTTGTTCTAGAGAGAAATTCCATCATCTGTGCAATCTTCTTGAAGCAAACTAAGACCAGAGGGAGGTTTATCCTTGACCTTTGAAGGCTGACTACACTGGAATTTAAAATGTTCTTCAGGAAAGAATGGAACTCAACTTACACTTTTGTAATAATTTGTTTCTTGACACTGAGGCTGGCCGCCAGTCAGAATTGCTCCACCAAGAGTCTAGAAGATGTTGTCATTGACATCAAGTCATCTCTTTCTAAGGGAATCAGAGGCAATGAGCCCATATACACATTAACTCAGGAAGACTGCATTAATTCTTGCTGTTCAACGAAAAGCATATCAGGTAAATAATAGTCGTGTGGCAACCCTTTATTCCATGTGTTTTGTGACATAAGTAGCTGGTCAATGTGGCTAAATAGTTTATCCTAGTGATTCTTAATGGGGTGGAATGGTGGGTGACACAATTACTGGAGGAATGTTCCACAAATGTGCCCTCCCCCTCCCCTAAGCTGATGAGTGTGTGCACACATCACTCAGGTGTTTGGGTAGAAAAAATGTTGAGTACCACCAGTGTTGTGTTCTAACAGGCATCTAAGGTATTTAAAACAAAATCCTATTTAAATGCTTAGCTGCCATTATCATAGAGTTTTGGAATACAGTGTAATATTACAAAGAACATTTAAACAGGGAAAGGGAGTTGAGGCAAGAAGTAAAATTCTTAACTCATCCCATAGGAAAATCAGCATTTGATTTTTAAGCGGAAGCCCCAAACCTCCATTTTGTCTCCCTTTCCTGGATCTGGTGGCATAAAGTGAGTCTGGAAGCCACCGGCCACTAATTACAGCTTCCACGACTCCAAGGGGTCTGGGAATTCATTTAGTCTGACCCATTCCCATGACACGGAAGGAAACTGAGGCCCACAGGTTTGAACACGGCTTTGCACATTTCAGGCTCCAAACCCATGACCTGAAAAGAGAAGTATATAAGTGAAACAATGGTTGTTTTTCAGTTGTTTATGACCCTGTCCTAATTCCCTGAATGAAAAAACCCCACTAAATTCATTGGGCATCTAATGCCTTGCTAGGTGCTGGAGATGAAACAATGACTAAGACGGATGAGGCCTTGCCATCGGAGCCTAGAAAAGCTAGTGAATGTTGGACTAGTGATTCTTATTAACCAAGCAAATCATATGTTTTCTCTTAGATCTTTACTTCCCTTTCTTTCTATAATGGTTGTAGTATGATAAGAAAGGAAGGGAAGAAAGAAGGAACGAGGAAAGGAAGGAAGGAAGGAATAGATATATATTTGGTCTTTGTCCCTGATTCCTGGCACAGAATTCCTAAAACTCTGAATTTCCAGAGCATAGGAGCTTCTTTTGTTATTCATAATGAACCCCTTTCAACCATACTTGAGTTTATGCTAATGAAGGAATTCTTGGTGGGGCCCTAGACAGCTTCAGGATGGGTGCTGGTCACCAGAAGGACCAAACCTTGATTAGAAGCTTAGACCTTTCGGCCCCCTACTCCCCTACCTCTGGGTAAGGGAAAGGGGCTAGAGATTGAATTCAATCACCAGTGGCCAATGATCTAATCAATTATGTCTATATAATAAAACCTATATAAAAACCCCCAAACAATGGGTTCTGGGAGCTTCCAAGTTGGTGAACACCTCTGTATGCTGGGAGGATGGTGCACACCTGCTCCACAGGGAAGGGGGCTCCTGTGCTAAAGACCCTTCCGGACCTCACCCTGGGTACCTCTTCATCTGGCTGTTCACGTGTATCTTTCATAATAAACTATAATTGTAAGTATAGCATTCTCCTGAGTTCTGAGAGTAGTTCTGGCAAATTATTGAACTTGGGGTGGGGGATTGTGGGAATGTGAATTTGTAGTTAAGTACTCACACTTCTGAATTTGTGACAGCAGTGTGAGTAATCTGGGGACCTGATACTTGTGACTGGCATCTGAAGTGAGGGCAGTCTTATGGGACTGAGCCTTTAAACCTATGGAATCTGACGCTACCTCTAGGTAGTTAGTGTTAGAATCGAATTGAGCTGTAGCTCACCCAGTTGGTGTCAGAGAATCAGAGAACTGGAGAATGAGCGTGGAAAAGACACAACGTATTTGGTGTCAGGAGGCAGAAACCCTTCAATGGTCTTCTCAAGTTGAGCAGTGTACTTTTGGACACTCTTTGTAGAAGGGATTTGTGAAAATTACAAAGATTTCATTTGAATTTCTAGTTTTTCTTTAAATGTTGATATCAACATTTATGTGAAATAGACACTTCACCTGCAAACAGGACTGAAGGCCGTGTGGGTATTTCTTGGCAACACAGGAAACCTTGCCGTTCTCTTCAATTCCATGTTGCATGTTTAGTGAGAAATGAGGGTTTGCTGCTTTATTCTATGCACAAAAGTACTGTTACTGCTCTGGGCAGAGGTAATTGTGGTCTCAGTTAATGGATCTGACTTTTTCCTCACTTATGGAGCCATGGTTTTTAACTGTGTAGGGTTCAAAAAACACTTCGATAATTTGTTTATAGCCGTAGACTCTAGAAAAATACCTATGAATACAAAGGACACAAAATTCTGCATACAACTTGGGGGACTTATGGACCCTCCCCTCTACCCAAGTGCCCCCCAAAAACGGTATTGCAGAATTATCCCATTGCTGAGAAGGCTAACCTAGAGAACCTTTCTTGTTACCTGGGTCATGGAGAGAGAACATGATAAAACCTCAGCAGAAGCTAGCTAAGTCTTATTTCCTGTCAAGGGAGCCAAGGTTGATCCCTAACCATTGCTTGACTTGAAGAAGTAATAGTGACACTTGGCAGACCATGTGGGTTTTTCCCCCTGGTTTAATTGAGGTATATTTGGTCCATAACATTGTGTAAGTTTAAGATACACAGTGGTGATGATTCGATACATCTATATATTGTGAAATGGTTATCACAATAAGGTTAGTCAACACATAGTTACTTCTTGGGTGTGTGTGTGGTGAGAAAGAGCATGTGTTTTAATAATTAGGCTGTAGGCCTCTTGACCTTCAACCTGACCGGGGATATACTGATCCCTCAGGGGTCACAGGCCAAGATGTGAGACAGCACCAGATCGAGGCCAAGATGAATAGAGAGAGTAATTTCTACTGGACATCAGAGGAAGAGAAAAAGAGGCCAGAAATGAAAGTTAAGAGTAAAAAGTAAGGAAAAAAGGAAAACAGAAAAGGAAAAATGATAAGGAAGAGCAGAAATGTGAAGAAAGAATCAAAAGAAGAATGGTACTAATAAAAATAAAAAATAGACTTTGCATTTCATACAGTACTCAGATCCGATATGGAAGGAGGCATGATATGAATGATGCTGAATTTACTGACTCCACCCAAGAAAGCCAGACTCCTGGCTTCGTAGGTGTCCAAAATGCCTTCAGGATACAAGACATACATGGAATCATTAGGGTTAGAGCTGTTTCTTAAGACCCAATTCAGTTGTGAGTTGTGTAAAGACTACAAAGTCAGGATTTCTATGTATACTTTGATAGATATTTTTGCAAACGGAAGGCTTATTTCTAAAAAATTAAATGTACCATTAAAAATTGGTTCTGGGGCTGGCCCGGTGGCATAATGGTTGTTCCCGCGGGGCAGATCTAGCACGGCTTGTCAGGCCACGCTGTGGCAGGATCCCACATAAAGTGGAGGAAGGCTGGCACAGATGTTAGCTCAGGGCCAATCTTCCTCACACACACACACACACAAATTGGTTTTACCAAAATTACCTTACTTCAGATTTTTAAAACCAATATCTTTAAAAATTGCTTTAAGGACTAAACTAAGGAAAAGGAAATGATTCAGCGGTCAGCAAGCAAGTGAACAGAGGTGTTTGTTCTGGACGCCAGAATAAATGAAGTTCTTCCTGCTGGCCTTACTCTTAAGAAAATCCTATTTCGAAATAATGCTTATGAAACCTTTCATTGCAGGGGACAAGGTGTGTAACTTGATGATCTTCGACACTCGAAAAACAGCCAGACAACCCAATTGCTACCTATTTTACTGTCCCAGTGAGGAAGCCTGTCCACTGAAACCAGCAAAGGGACTGATGACTTACAGGATAATTAGAGGTAATAAAAACTTTGCTCCTTTTCTTTTGTGACTGGAATTATTTAAGGATCTGGTTCACGTGAAATATTTTCTATGAAAGAGTTGAAATAAAACTACCAAAGAGGGGGCCACAAAATAGAGAGGCACACCAGAAAAATCTCATTTAAAATTCAATTTATTAATCCAGTCATTTTTCCAATGAAAGACCTTTGAATGATAGTATTTTGTGTGTTTCAGTTTTGTTTTTACCTTCCTAAGATAAAAGACACACAGACCTTTTGTCGAAACATTTGGAAACACCCTTTTAGAACAATGACAGCAACATTGAAATAAGTGCACAGGTCTCCTGTTTTGTAAGGGGTAAGACCCACGTGAAGATATAAAATTTCAGTATGTTTGTCATTATTCCAATTATTTTATAATCACACTATCTGAAATTAAACTCACTGTATTTGATTGTCCAGACCTGGAAGGAAGTTCATTCAAGAAGTGTTTTTTGTGTGTCTGCCTTGTGCCAAATCTGTGCAAGGCGTTGGAAATACAGTCTCCATGCTCGGAACTTACAGACTTGTTCAGAATTCAGAAAATACACAAACAATCATATAATTATTTGGCTATGTCTTGGTGAGATTTTGGCTTGTTAATTTTTCAGAATGAAATGCTTTCAGTATCAAATTTCCTTGTATTTGTTTTAGAAAGTTTTTGTCATTATACCCTTGGCTATTAATAATATCCTGTTTGTTCATTTATTCAATAAACAACAAATATTATTTAGCATCCCCCAGCCCAGCACTTTTTGTGTACCAAGAATACAAAGATACAATACTGAATGTGAAAAACAAGGTTCTTGCTTCTGGAACTTATGTTTTAGGAGAGCGAGACAATAACCCAAATAAATAGATAATCAAGAAGATATAGTCACAAATGCTATGGAGATAGCTGAGCTAAGACAGTGTAATGGATAATCACTGGGTGGCCCCTCTTGATCAGGTGATCAGAGGAAGCATCTGAAGAAGTAACCCCGTAAACTGAGATCCGAACAGTAAGGAGCCAGATGTGAGAAGGCCGTGGGAAGTTGTTTCAGGCCAAGGAAATAGCCTGTTCCAATACCCTAAGGCAAAATGGTTTTAGAGTGTTTGAAGAACAAACTCCCAGCTGGTTGACTCATAGTGAACCATGTCAAGAGTGATATGCAAGAACGAAGACAACCGGGGAGGTGACATACAGCTTTCTAGGCCAGGCAGGGAGGTGTTATTTTAGGTGTGTAATGGGAAGCCGATGGAAGTTTTTAAGCAGGCATGTAGCCTGGTGTTTTAAAGGTGATTTCTCAAAGCTCACTGGGACTGTTCTATTGGGAACGGACAATGACGCAGCAGCAAGAGGGGATGTGGGAAGATGGGTAGGAGGTGGGAGTGAGATGCAAGTAAAGGCCATGGCATTGTGGACCAGGCAGGTGGTAGAGGAGACGGAGAGAAGTAAACGTATGGGCTGTTGCAGAGGTAGAGTGGACGGGACTTGGTGATGGCGTGGCTGTGGGGGATGCGGAAAAGAGGAGCATTGGAACTGAGTCCTGGTTCTGGGCTTGAGCCTCTAGACGGATGGTGGCACCGTCTGCTGAGCTGGGCAAGATTAGAGAACTGCTTTCAGGGCTGGGAGGAGGAGCAATCAAGGCTTCTCTCTGGACTGTATTACTCGCGAGGACCTTCGGGGCGTGATATTGCCCAGGGCGCCTGGGCACTGGCTCTGCTCTGTCCCCTGGGTGAGGCTGTGTCTGAGTTTTGTTCATGAACCGGGAAAACCTGATGGATAAACATCCCCTTAAACAAGAGCATAAAGCCCAAATTACTTGTGTGAATTCTTCCTAAGCAGTGATGTAAGCCTGAGGATACAAGGACTGGCACATAAGGTACAAAGTTTCAGTTTTTCAAGATGAAAAAGTTCTGGAGATGAATGATAGTGATGGTTACACAACAATGTAAATGTACTCAGTGCCTCTGAACTGATACTAAAAAAGGGTGAAAGTGGCAAATCGTTATGTGTATTTTCCCACGATTTTAAAAAACAATTTTTTTAGAGAGCCTGTGGCACAGAACAAATCAGGCTTCTCAGGACACTCAAGACCTTACCTTGCCTGGAGAGGGTCTGGTGTCCTCTTGCCTTTTCAGGGCTTCAGCAGCCAGAGTGGCTGCCGTGATCGCTGTGGCTCCTTCACTTCCACTGCCTGTATGTATGTAATCTTGGCTAAAAACACTGGGGACCTGTGGTGTGGTGTGGCTGCGGCTTCTTTCTCTTCATCTTTGATCACCTGGAACATTGCAGAGCCCGTTAAATAGCCGGAGTGGGGATGGGGGCAGCATCCAGCAGGAAATGGACATCCCAGTCTGAGTGTCCAGACCGGTCAGGGCTCCAGACACTGATTGGAGCATTTGTTCTTCAACTTCAGGAGCTCCCAGCATGCGGAGGTCGGGCCTTCACGTTTCACCTCTATGATCCCTCCTCACTACCTCTTCTTCGTTCCGTCCTTTCTTCCACTATCAGTGTGTGTATTCTCCATGTCTATCATCTATTTCACAATCAAAGCAGAATAGTCAAGAAATTGTAGGTAATTTAATCCAGTAATTCTACTTCCATAAAACCTATACCAAAGAAACAACACCGAAACAAGAAAAAGCTATTGGTGTGAAGCTGTTTATTGTATAATTTTATAACAATAAAAAACTAGAGGGGGCTGGCCACATGGCCGAGTGGTTAAAGTTCTGTGTGCTCCACTTTGGTGGCTTGGGTTCATGCGTTCAGATCTGGCACGGATCTGCTCCACTCGTCAGCCATGCTGTGGAGGCATGCCACACACAAAATAGAGGAAGATTGGGATGAATGTTAGCTCAGAGCTGATCTTCCTCAAGAAAAAGAAAGAGGAAGATTGGCAATGAATGTTAGCTCAGGGCAAATCTTCCTCACCAAAAGAAAGAAGACTAGAAGCAGCATAAACGTGCAATTCCCAGAAAATAGTTGGGTGTAAAATTTGATGGAACTTGAGGGAATACGATGCAGGTATTAAAGAAATAAGTTTGAGGAATAGAAATAAACCATATTTCACCTAAATTTCTAGTGAACAGCATCCGGTTATTTTTCAGTTACATGAAAAGAATGTTTAGGGGGCCAGCCCTGTGGCCAAGTGGTTAAGTTCACGCGCTCCGCTTCAGCAGCCCAGGGTTTCGCCAGTTCGGATCCTGGGAGCAGACATGGCACCGCTCATCAAGCCATGCTGAGGCAGCATCCCACATGCCACAACTAGAAGGACCCACAGCTAAAAATACACAACTTTGTACCAGGGGGCTTTGGAGAGAAAAAGGAAAAATAAAATCTTTAAAAAAAAAAGAGAATGTTTAACTTTAAGGTATACAGAAATGTTGATAGTAGCTGGGACATAATGTTGGAAATTATAGTTCAATTTGTTTTATAATTTTCATAATACTTCTATTATGTGGTTGCTTTTGTAATGCATGTATAAAGGAAGGAGTGTGTGGTGAAGGTTCTCTCCAATAGAAGTGGGAGAAAAGGGAACTTGGCAGGTGCATAAACCTAATTTTAAGATCAAGTGTGAAGGTAATAAGTGGACTTAGAATCCAACAGTTCCTGTGGCGGCCACCAGGGGGCGCCATCAGCCCAGAGCAGATTGGTTGATATCTAGTGATAAAGCGGCACCAAGCCTGTACATGGTGTGCAGCAGACTATTTATATCTACAGGATGTTTACAAATTGTGTTTGTAATTCTATTTATGAATCTGCCCATGTTGCTGGACTGAGACTACGCCATGAAAATAAATGATCTGCCTCCTGTTTAGAGTGAAATTAAATAGATATCTGTTGGGTGGTTTGTTTCCAGGTGAACTCTATTTCCTATAAATGATTGACTAATATTTACAGATTGAAAGTTTGAAAGATGATAGTGTACTCTGTTCTTCTAGAACATCATTGCAGCTTGGCATTATTTATTTATTTTTTTGCAGCTTTGTGGTGTGTCATTTCTACCAAGGATTAGAATCGGGGAATTCAGACATAGAATCAGTAGGGAGTCTGTTTGCTCAGCTGGTTTCCAAATAATAATAGTCAGTCCCTAAGTTTTTTATTTAATGAAATCACTTGAAAATAAAATTCAAAAGAGAGGTTGAGGCCGCAAGGCTGTTTCCGGGTCCCCTCTGTGTCTCATTTCTTTGTGACCCGGAGAAAGCACCCCACCCCGATGGCAAACACCCATGGTGAGGTCAGTGGAGCAGGTGTGGAGGATCCGTGCGCGGTTCCAAGATCTTTGCCAGTAGAGGAATCTGCTCAAGAAATGGGACTGGCCCAGCTTTGTGTGAGCTTGCATTCTTGAGAAAGAAAATAGCTGTTTTGGTCATTCTTGTCAATGGCTTTATTTAAGTTCTGAGTTCACACATATTACAGAGCATTTTCTTAAATAGTGTTTTTTTTAAAAACTTTAAAATGAAATATGTTGAGTCCTGCTCTCTTTTTAAATATCTGATACTACCTAAAAATATAGGTGCTATTGGGGCCGGCCTGGTGGCACAGCGGTTAAGTGCTCACGTTCTGCTTCGGCGGCCCGGGGTTCTCCGGTCTGGATCCCGGGTGTGGACATGGCACCGCTTGGCACGCCATGCTGTGGTAGGCGTCCCACATATAAAGTAGAGGAAGATGGGCATGGATGTTAGCTCAGGGCCAGTCTTCCTCAGCAAAAAGAGGAGGATTGGCAGCTCAGGGCTAATCTTCCTCAAAAAAATAAATAAAATAAAAAAATAGGTGCCATTTATCTCGTGGTGATGCTAGGTCTATGAACGTGAATTCACCTGCAGCAGAAACTCTTCAGTGTTGTTTGGCATTGGTGATGGAAAGAGGAATTTCAGGCACCCAGATTCTATTTTGGGGTAGAGTACTACATCCTAGAGCAGGGGTCTGCAAATTTTTTTTGTCAAGAGCCAAATAATAAGTATTTTAAGCTTCTCGGGCCAGGATTTTAGGCTTCGTGGGCCATATGCAATCTATCCTGCCTACTCCACCTCTGCCCTTGGAGTGGGAGGTGGCCATAGACAATATGTAAACACATGAGCGTGGTGGTGCGCCAATAAAACTTTATTTATTTGTGGACACTGAAATTTGAATTTCATATAATTTTCATGTGTCACAAAATATTATTCTTTTTGATTTTTTCCAACCATTTGAAAACACAGAAACCATTCTTAGCTTCCAAGCCATCCAGAGAAGTGACAGGCCAGATTTGGCCCTCAGGCCATAAGTTGCTGACCCCTGTGGTAGGTGGATTAAGAATGACAGTTCTGAAGGAGCTCGCAGAGGTGTGAGGCTTAGAGAGTCGTCGGAGATACTGCAGGTCTGAAGTTGCCTCTGGATCGTTTGTTAGCAGAGAGAAGAGTAAGGGCCAGTTTAGAAACTGGCACTGAGAGGAGCTGAAGAAGAAAAGGGAAAGAGAAGAGGGGAGAATGAGCCAGTCGATGCGAAGAAAGTCCTTTGCTTCCTTGCTTGGGTTTTCTGCAGCTCTGAAGAGAAATGATTAGCCAGGGAGCAGAACAATACAGAGCAATTCCAATGATCATTCGCTGCACCTGATTGCTTTAACAAGCCTTTCCGGTTTGAGCTGTGGTTTACCAGCTGTGGTGTGTGTGACTAAGACCAAAATTCTCAACTTTCTCGCCCATGAGGAGGATCTGAGGCCTGTTTCTCCTCAGCAGGAGTTGGGACTGTGTGATTTTCTGCTCTTTATTTCAGCAGTGTGGCCATTGTGATTTCAAATATTGGTCCTGTCGTCCTCAGATCCTCACACCCTAAGACATTGCCTCTAGAATTTTAATTCTTTTTTTTCTTTTTTTACTGAGGAAGATTTGCCCTGAGCTAACATTTGCTGCCAATCTTCCTCTTTTTGTATGTGAGCCACCACCACAGCATGGCCACTGACAGACAAGTAGCATAGGTCTGTGCCTGGGAACGGAACCCGGGCCACTGAAGCAGAGCACATCAAACTTAACCACTAGGCCACTGAGGCTGGCCCTAAAATTTTAATTTGTTTTTTAAAGATTGGCACCTGAGCTAACATCTGTTGCCAGTTTTCTGTTTCTTCTTCTTCTCCTCCCCAAAACCCCTCCATACATACCTGCATAGTCCAGTTGCAGGTCCCTCCAGTTGTGCCATGTAGGACGCCAACTCAGCGTGGCTTGGCGAGCGGCACTAGGTCTGCACCCAGGATCCGAACTTGTGAAACCCTAGGCCTCTGAAGCAGAGCACGTCAACTCACCACTTGGCCACGGAGCCAGCCCCTAAAATGTTAATTTTTGAAAGTCAAAATTAGGGCCAGCCCTGTGGCCGAGTGGTTAAGTTTGTATGCTCTGCTTCGGCGGCCCAGGGTTTCACCAGTTCGAATCATGGGTGCGGACGTGGCACCGCTCATCAGGCCATGCTGAGGCGGTGTCCCACATGCCACAACTAGAAGGACCCACAACTAAAATATACAACTATGTACCCGGGGGGCTTTGAGGAGAAAAAGGAAAAATAAAAAATCTTAAAAAAAAAAGAAAGTAAGTCAAAATTAAATATCCCGGATTGCCTTCCTCCCCTGAGCATGGTGCTGAAGCCTGTGTTTTGACTGAAATGTCATCAGCCGTCTCCTGCTGCTTTGGCCTCTGCCCGCAAAGACCAGATCCTCTAGTGCCCTCCGCCTGCTCCTCCCTGTCGAAGGCAGATCACTGGGATTCCGCCTCCTCTCCTCGTTGTCCCATGGCCTCCATGCACCTTTCTTGCCTGTGCTCGCTCCCCCCGTCCCCACCGTGACATCTCTCCTAGTGACTACTTGCTTCCCACTTATCATAGCAGTACCAGCTGGCACAGCCCGCAGGTGCTCGCGCCTCACACCGGCATTCTCCCTGCCAGTCTTCATCCTGCCACATCACCATGGCCCAGCCTTTTTCCCTGGCCTTGGCCCCTTTAGCATCTCCATCTTCCTAAACCTCTTGCTGCCCGTGCTGAGCCCCTCTTAGTGTCTCTGCTCCTCCCACCTCTGCCTTAATTTTCCTCGTCCTCCTCCACACATCTCTTTCCTCCTGTCCCATTGCTCTAGAAATAAACCACAGCATCTGGTGGAGAGGCAGCGTCATCAGGTTCTGATTTAGCAATCTGTATTTTTCCATTTTGCACAAGTTTCAGTGAAATGTCAAGTATCAACAGTTTGGGGACTTATGGAACAAGCTGATACGTTTGACTTTTTTTTAACCTACCTCAGCATGGAAATATTTAAGTCTCCCTTTTATTTCCTTTACATTTTCAGATTTCCCGTCTTTGGCCCGCACTGATTTGCCAAGCCAAGAGTTAGCCCAAGAAGGTCCTCTCTTCCGTGGCCGGTCTTCACAAGCAGTCACCCCCACAGCCCCTCCTGTGACAGGTGATTCGAAGCCCACTGGTGTCGCGTGGAGAGAGGCATTTTCTCAGAAGTTGGGGTCCTCAGATCACTCAGAGAAACTACTCAAGATGGATCAAGCGGGTCCACTGTTCCCTGTTTATAAAGAAAAAGGCCGTTCTCAGAGTTCACGGTTTACCTCAGAACAACAAATAGCTCATGTGCTGCCTGAAAATGTGACAGCATTCCTCACGACAGGGGCCAAGGCTTCCCTCCACGCCATCTCCGCCACTCCGGAGCCCGCGCTCCTCCCCGCCGCCAGTGTGCCAGTGACACCTTCTGTGACTTCCCAACCACAGGAGCCCACCTCAGCTCGACCTGTAGCAAGGCTCACATCTCAGCCTCCCACAGTCCTCATTCCTACAATTTTGACACGTGCTGTGGTGACACCGCAAGCTGGCCTGACCACAACGGCAGCTCCGATGACCGTCTCTCAGGCACCCACGGCTCTGACGGGCCCACGAGACACGGTGCCCTCTAGAGAAATGTCCACCCCAACTCTGAACACAGAGGCTGCCCATAGCCCTGCCACACCCCCTTTGTCCCATGTGGGTTCTTCCACTACGAATGCCACTGCTTCCCAGGGAAATGGGAAGGCCAGTCCTGGTGGTTCTTCCCTGAGCAGTGTTCCCCGAAGTCTACATGGCCTTGCCTTTGAAAAGTGGCTCCTCACTGGGACCCTGCTCTTTGGTGTTCTGTTTCTCGCCATCGGCCTTGTCCTCCTGGGTAGGATGCTCTCCGAGTCCCTCCGCAGGAAACGTTACTCGAGACTCGATTATTTGATCAATGGGATCTATGTTGACATCTAAGGACGAAACTCGATGTCTCTTAATTCGTGTAGTTCCTAGTGGGCCAAACACAGTGAGTTTCTGCTGACTCGCTGATCTTAGCAGGATTTTTTGAAGTATTTTGAAGACAGGCCAAGGCCCTCTGCCATTTTCTTTTTGCTTGTGTTTTGAGGAGAAGCGGGGAAAGGAAATAAATAGGTAATTTGAGTGATCTGTCTCTAAAATATTATCTGAAAACAAGCTCCCCCCAAAGTAATAAAGTATAATTGCCATATAAATTGGAAAATGACTGGCTTTTTGCAAGGAAAACTGGGTAAGACTTCTAGGCTCCGGTTCGTTAATATTTCTGGTTCCAGATAAAGTCAACTGTTTATGATATTAATTCTCATAGATTTACTTTCCTTTTTATATGAATTCCAATAAAACTTATTCCAGATGTATTTCCTTCCAATTAAATATTTGAATAAATCTTTTGTTACTCAGTAATGTTCTTGTAAGTGACACATCCAGCTGGATAACTTTCAGTTTATTCCCACCAGCAAAATGATTAAATGGTGAAAATATGTGTTCTAAGTTAAAATGATAAACCCCCCCCCGCCCCCCTTTTCCCATCAATGAGCAAAGAGATTCCTTTGGGAGAATTCTAGCAGACAATTAGCCTACATGGAGTCGATGATAAGTCAGTTCTGATAAATGGCCAAATCTACTTGGGGTCTGTTCTGGTTCACCATTCCCCCGCCCCCCCCCCCCCAAAAGTAATAAAGGCATTTTCTAAACTTTACTAAGTTTAAAGTGTAGTAATTTTATTTATAAATCCTTCTCTAAACTTGACCAACCCTCAATTTTGGCTTTATTTGGAATAACATTGGAAATAATAGATCTCACTTAAAATTATTATTACGTGGTTAGTATGCTATAATTTTTATTGATTAGTTACCGAAATACGTGAGAAATGCTTTTTAATAAAGAATTTGCCAGATGAACTACAGTGGGGTAACTAACAATTCAGGAGGCCACCTGGTCAGCGTGACCCCTCATCTCTCTGAATTTCATTTTGTTTACCTGCAAATCAAGAGGTTTCATCCCTTCCTGGTGTCACCAGGGTTTTTAAAGATAAACATGGAATTCAGGTGCAATCTTTATACAGTGGGCGCTAGAGGGCAGTAGCTGGCTAACAAGTATAGCAATGAAGACAAATGTCGGAAATGACAGAAACTGGCTTTTCTCCTCTTTCCTCCTCACCTCCTCCTTCCTGTCCTCTCTCTTGGAGCCCCTCCCCTGCCCCCCTGGTTTACACTAAGCTCATAAAGCTCATTAAGAGGAAAGCTGGGCTGTTGAAAATACTACTTTTCATATATTTTCCAACTTAACAGCTTGACACAAATCTCCAAGGGGTTTACATAAGCTTTCAGTAGGTTGAATAAATAAAACCTTGAATCAGTTTAATTTAACAAGTACTTATTGAATAGCCACATGCAGGCCAGAATCAGATTAGTAACTAAGTGCCTTGGAATTTTAAAATTTCTCCTCTCTTTGTTAACGGAATTAGATAGCGGAAATGAGGCTTTCTGTGGATGTTTATAAAAGCTTTCTCCTGGTTCTTTTGTGGCTCTCCGTATACCTTGCTGCATGCAATCTTTCTTGTGATGGAGAAGCTTGACTGGGAGCCCTGACGGGAGGTGGTAGCAGTGGTCTGGATGAGAGATGCTGTGGGCCCACACTCTGGCAGTGACTGTGGGGATGCAGTTGTAAGGGAACAGCTGGATTTAAGACATACTTCTAAGGAGGAGACAGTCGTTCTTCTCACACAGGTCTCTGCTTATTACCCCAATCGCAGTGGGCAAGCCTGCTGCAAATGCAATCAGAGGGGAAGAAGCTTGCATTTGCTTTCTTTCAAATAACTTTAACAGTGACTAGCCTGGCCAACCTTTTAGACAAGGTGCACTGAATTTTGAGCCCCCTCTGGTTTGTAGGAGGAGAAGGCAACAGCCTACAACAAGTGAGAAGACCAGGAAAGACTCCCTGATCAAAAATATCCTGTCTCCATATTTCACCAACAAAACACTCACCTGGGTTAAAAGACTATTCCTAAAAAAGCTAATGACCCCTGAAGAATGAAGCCAGTGGCCCATTCAGTCTGGATGAAGCCCTGCTACATTCTTGTTTCTCAGTGACCCCTGGGCTGAGTGAGGCATCCTTGAAACGCTGCCTCCCAGACTGTGGTGGGCACTACAGGTTATCCACGCAACAGCCAGCCCCAGCTCCACTTTTGCCTCATTTGTTATAGGTTGGAAGTGTCAGATTCTTTCCCAGCTCTTCTTGGAGTTAGGGATGAGCCTTTGATCTAGTTCTAGCTGAAAAGAAACCTACTGGGGGCTTCTCCTCCTTGATAAGTGAGGACTCCACAAGGAAGAAAGCCCTTTTTTCCCCCAACTCCTTATTTCCTGCTTGGAATGCTGGTCATGTAGGGACTACCATCTGACACTTGGAGCTACTGCAGCCTTTCTGCCACCATGAGGGGAGAAATCACTAACAAGCTGATCGTGGCAGGGTGGGATATGGGAAGAGTCTGATCCTTGATAACTTGGTTAAGCAACGGCACTAACCCTGGAATTGCCCACTTCCAATCTCGTTCTGTGATAATAAACCTCTAATATTTGTATCACTTTTAGTCTAGTATTCCTTTACTTATTAATAATGATAACAAACGTTTACAAAGTACTTACAGTATATGCCAGGCACACTTTTGCATATACTAAGTCATTTCATTCCTATAACAACCTCATGCAGAATTTTTATCCACATCCTGCAGATGAGGAACTGAGGCACAAAGAGATTTAAGTGACGTGCCTGAGGTCACTTGCCCAGGTACTCTGGCTCCACAGTTCTTACCCTTTACATTCTCATAACTGGAATGATACACAGTGTAACCAAAAGAGAGGTTTGCAGTAGATCAGCCACATTCTAGATAACAACTTTTAAATGGTGTTGAACTAAATGTTACCTTGAGCCAAAAGCATGGCAATTACCATCAGCGGTCTCATTCCGGGGTGGGCTTCACCCACTTTCTCAGCCACTGACGTCCTGTCCTCTTGTTGATCACTGACCACCTGTGCCAAAGTTAACGGGCCCTCTTTAGTTAAGGGCCCACTGGAGTGGAGGGTCCATCCCATTCCCGTGTTCTCACACCTCTATTAATAGTACCCCCAGCCACCCCGTCTCCCCATATTGAGCAACTTCAAAGTCCTACCCTACTCTTGCCTCTCCCCTAGCCTCTGCACCCAGTGTTTACCACATGTCATCTGTTCTCTTTCAAAAACGCTTCTCAAAGTCCACGCTTCCCACGGCCGCCTTCTATTTGGTGTCCCCAACATGTTTCTCCTTGCTTCGCTCCCAAGTCACACACTCCCTCCATGCGACCTCCAGTTACTTTAAAACACAACACACACAGTACATCACGCCGTGCACTCTGTGCCTCCCTGATACCTGCGGGCGTGAGGCCCCACTGAGCGCAGCACATGACCGTGCTCTAGCTCCAGCTTTCCCTCCCACACAACCTGGGCCTCCGCGACACACGCCTTCTCCCTGTTTCTCACTTTCATGAGCCGTGCTATTCCCTCTGCATGCAAAGGCCCTTTTGCCTTCTTCGCCTGGCAGATTTCCACTCAGCTTTCAAGACTCAGCTCAAACATCACCTCCACCACGGTTTTCCCAGACCCTCCCAGGAGATCTGTGATTCCTCAAGGATTTCTGGCACGGCTCTTGATTTATATCATTAGCAAGACACTTCCACGGGATCTTCTGACGCATCGGTTTATATATTACACCGCGAGCCTGCGATATGTGGTATCTGATTCTCCCGTTCTTAATAGTGTCCCTGGCACACAGCAGACACTCGATAAATGATCATGAGTGAATTTTAAAACCTGTTCGTTAAAGTTCATTCCTTTCTGCAACAGGCAGTAATGTGATCGCCTGTCCATGCAACAGCTTCTATATCATGAAGAGAAAATCCAGGCAAGACCCCACGTACATGCGTTTTTTAGGAGAATGGGATGCAAGCCAGGTGCACAAAGATGAAGTGTATACTCTTATTTTAACGAAGACCATGTGCCGAGGAATCAGTAGATAAGCGTTTTGATTTTGTTTACTACTCTCCTTAGAGTTGAGGTCGTACAGTTTACTTAGCCTATTGAGAGGATGAGCTGACAGAATGTGTCTTTGTTTGTGCTCTTAAAATTTTTGGTTAATTTTTTTTGAGGAAGATTAGCCCTGAGCTAACATCTACCAATCCTCCTCTTTTTGCTGGGGAAGACTCACCCTGAGCTAACATCCGTGCCCATCTTCCTCTACTTTATATGTGGGACACCTGCCACAGCATGGCTTGCCAAGATGTGCCATGTCTGCCCCCGGGATCTGAACTGGCGGACCCTGGGCCACCGAAGCGGAACGTGTGCACTTAACCACTGCGCCACCCGGCCGGGCCCTGGTTAATTTTTAAATTAAGTTAACTGTGAGAGCACTTTTATAGCCCAACTAAGGCTCAGAATCAAAGTGATGGGTCCCCAGATTACGATGTTGGTTAGCAAAAGAGTCAAAAGCGGAACGGAGCACTCTGGCCTTTCTGATTCAATGTTCTCTCCACCACACTGTTCTTCCACGAGCAGGGGTGTGTCCCTACGGAAATAATGCGTCACCGAACACACACTCAAACCCTGGGGGTGAGGGTCCAATTTTCAGTTCCAATCTCATTGTATGTTATGTAATTTATAATGTCATTAGTAAGCATTTGTTTTTCATCTGTTCTCAATGAGAAACACCCATTGACATTTAAATAATAGAAAATGAGGACACATAGGATTAACGAAAGACTAAACTGTTTCAATGATTATATGCAAATACTGTCTTTATCAAGAGCCAACAGAATTACCTATGCAACTTTCTATTTGAATTCACCTTTTTATGTGGGTGATTTGTCTTCCCAGCAATACAGAAAGCATCTGGAAGATTAGCAATGCATCTTCCTTTTTTTAAAAATCTGTTAGAATCATTTATTCTTTGCCACCTGTGGCTAGAGCTCAGGCCTACTTTGTTCTCATTTAGTCCTAATTTCAGTGCAGTAAAGGATAAGAAAACCACAGCTCAGAGAATGGAAAGACCTGCCCAACCCCATCCTCTGCTCTCCAGCCTTGCTTTTCCTCCTGGGATGATGTCTGGCGGCCCGCGCACTGAATGAGTGAGCAGCAAAGGTCTGTTAGTTTTAACGTCTTCTAGACTTCCAAACTCTTCAGCTTTTTGGCCTTTCTTTCATGATATGAACGAAGCCCAAATGCAGCCAGGCAAGAATTACAGGTTAGGAATGGTGGGCTTTTCTACAGATCCGTCCTACGCCATCCTCAGCACTCTTCTTCTTCTCCACTCTCTTCCCAGCACCCCCCTCAACTCCTCAGGCCCTGAGACCTGCCTTCCCCTCCAGCAACCTATCCGCCTTCGGAGGCTTGGCTCCAACGGGATTTGGGAGACACATGGAATGGGCAGGCTCTGCTTGAGCTGCCTGCTGCCTCGGAGATGGCCTGTTTCTACCATCACCGAAAGCTGCTCACTTGCACGATGAGAGGAAAAAAGCAAACCTTTCCCAGCTGCCACGACACACACTTGATCACACACATTTGCACACATCGCATAAAAAAAAAAAAGGCCCCAAAATGAAGAACTCTGAAAGGATAATGTAGAAGAAGTGGAATTTGGAGCTAGTGCGTAAGTTCATGTAGAAGAAGTGGAATTTGGAGCTAGTGCGTAAGTTCATGAGTGAGTGAGTAGGGGGGAATAAGAGGATTCCAGGGACTGGACAGATGAACTGTTAGCCAGCAAACAGCTGTTATTGTTTAATATTTAATGAAAGTATACATAGCCTCAGCCAGGGTCCCCTAACAAACCACTGGGATGTGCCACACTGGGCTAACCTGGTACAGTGGCACACAGGCCAAATGCTGCCACCACACAGCCTGCTTGGTGAATGCCCCAGGGGAGAGAGGAACCGAGACAGCTGGATTATTCTGCAGACAGTGGGGAGCTACAAGAATCATCCTTTCTCACCTGCCCCTCCCTTCAGGCAGGCCTTCTCAGCCTCCAGCCAGGTTCTGCACGTCTCACTTTTCTTCACATCCCCTTCGGTCAACATCATCAGCAATCCTAAGACTTGGGGAGAAAAAACCAAAAAGCTTCTTATCTTTAAAAAAAAAAAAAAAAAGGAAAGCTCTTGCATTACGAGGACTCTGTCCAGTGCAGCACGGTTACCCTTGCCCCTCACCCGGCCCTGCCACAGCGACAGAGCGTCCCTTTGGCTGGATTTATGACCCACCCCCCTGCCTCCCCACTGCAGTGCAGAGGGAAAGGGCACAAGCTTGAGAAAAACAAGTATCAAGGGTTGATGGTGTGTGCTGAACTTTAAAATGTTAAATTACGGTGAAAAATATTTTGGAAAAGAAACTATCTTCCAAATTGTGCTACATAGTAAAGTTAATGGAGGCCATATGTCGTCTACTCAGACTTAGAAAAACAAACTAAAAACAATACTTTAGCGCCTGTCGGGCTGAAATGCGATCTACTTCTTAATATTCACTCAACCCAGAGTAAAATGCTTTAAAATGGTAATGATTCCAGAGTGCAGCCTGAGCTCAGCGCATAAACAACAGACCCCAGACACAGGGGGTTTGTGTTCTGATCCCAGCTCCGGGCAAATTGCTTCATCTCCTGGTTCTTTCTCAATTTTCTCAGCTCTAGAATGGGGAGATCAGTATTTCACTAGGTGTTTACAAGGCACACTAAAATGATTCTGAAGCACTTTACGAATGTTCAATAACTGATGATTTTTCATAACTTGGCCTCATAACCTCCTCCATTATTCATTCAGTGGTGTGGAAATAAACGAAGACAAGCCAAATGAGCACAGAGGCTATTGATTCAGAGCTTGCTGTCGTAAGGGACTCAGCCACCATCATTTGCAATTGGCAGAGACTCAAGGCAGGCAGAGGAGAGGGGGAGCTTTATAGTGGAAAAAAGGGGAGGCTTCTCAGCTATGCTCTGATTAGGGGGTGTTGGCATGGGAAAGGTGGGGTTGGTCTACAAAGAAGCAGGGCATCCTGTGTGATTGGTTTGGGGAGCATATTTGGCTTTCTCAGGCTGGTCCTGCTTGGAAAGGGGTTGGGGATCCCAAAGTGGAAGCCAAGTGGTTTGGCTTCCTCAGCTGGTCACAGCAGGGGCTGTAGGTCAGAGTTCTGTTGTCAGATATGGTTTGGCCACTGTCTGTCTGCATATTCAATCTCTCAGAGGAAAATACACACAAGGCGAGAGAGGTCAGACTACCCGAGAAGACAATTAGACACCTGCCTAGTAGCTAGAGAATGACTTGTACTTTTTATACCTTTCAGTCACTTTTAGAAGCAGCAAATTTAGAAGACAGACTGCTGAACCACTTTCCACCCTCTAGAATCAATGGGCACGTCATTGGACTAGGGATCAGGACAACTGGGTCGGTGGTGACTCTGTTACTCCCCCAACCCCCAGGGGCCTGAGGCAAGTCACATAACCTCCCAAGGCTTCAATTTGCTCATGAAAAGGCCAAGAATTCCTATCTGTCTAGCCCGTCTCATCGTTTGGTTTTGAGCATAAGTGGTTTAATGTTTGTAGAAGAACCCCATAAAGCAGGTATTTAAAACTCTATAGAGCAGTTATTTTAGAAGGCATTTTAAAAGTTTGCAAGGAAGATGGGGCATAAGCCTTTGAAGTTCCATCTAGTGGACCGGAGTCTTGAAAAATCTTTGCGCATCCTGTGGGGAGACTGGCTGACTCTCCCTCAGACTCCCCATCTTTCCCGCCTCTACCTCCATTAAGGCTACCCATTCCCCCGCCTCTGCTCCCCCATTTCCCATCTCAGCGAATGGGACCACTAGAAACCTGAGAATTTCTTTAATCCTCTGCAGGAAAGTTGCATACTTGACTTGTACCTCTCACTAATTCACCCATTTATTCAAAAATAATGAGTTTCTTATTGTTATTTTTAAATGAAGTGATAAATATTTCTAAACGTTCTTATTTTTAATTTCAAATATAGTAAATATTAATAGCTAGAGCCAATACAAACAAAATCTCGTCAGGTCTTCAACTATGGTTAAGGGTGTAAAGGGATCCTGAAACTAAAAAATTCATTAAGCACTGCTTTAGATAACCTTATCCTTTGTCCCATCTAGTAATTCTACGTCTCGGATTCCATCCTAAGGACACAGAATTGCACTTAAAAATTAACTCACCGTGTGTTCATTGTAGCACATTTATCAATAGAATCAAGCTAAGTTTCTGAACAGGATTGGTTAAATAATTCATAGTACATTCAATAAGGTAGAATATTATATAGTTAGTGAACATATTTTCAAGGAATTTTAATGAATACGGACAGCTAATTTTCAACAAAGATGCCAAGAATACACAGTGGGGCAAGGACAGTCTCTTCAATAAATGGTGTTGGAAAAACTGGATATCCACATGCAAAGGAATGAAATTGGACGCTCTTCTTACATCATACACAAAAATCAACTTGAAATGGATTAAAGACTTAAATTTAAGACCTAAAATCATAAAACTCCTAGAAGAAAAATAGGGAAAAAGTTCCTGGGCATTGGTCTTTGCAATGATTTATTTGGATATGACACCAAAAGCATAAGCAACAAAAGCAAAAATAAACAGGTGGCACTACATCAAACTAAAATGTTTATGCATAGCAAAAGAATCAACAAAATGAAAAGACAACCTAAGGAAAGGGAGAAAATATTTGCAAATCATATATCTGATAAGGAGTTAATATCCAAAATATGTAAGGATCTCTTACAACTCAATAGCAAAAGAACCAAATAACCCAGTTAAAAAATGAGCAAAGGACCTGAATAGACGTTTTTCTAAAGAAGACATACAAATGGCCAACAGGGGGGCTGGCTCCATGGCCGAGTGGTTAAGCTCGCACGCTCTGCTGCGGCGGCCCAGGGTTCGGATCCTGGGTGCGGACATGGCACCGCTCATCAGGCCATGTTGAGGTGGCGTCCCACATCCTACAACTTGAAGGACCTGCTACTAAGATATACAACTATGTACGGGGGGGGTTGGGAAGATAAAGGAGAAAAAAAAAAAAGAAGATTGGCAACAGTTGTTAGCTCAGGTGCCAATCTTTAAAAAAAAAACAAAAACAAATGGCCAACAGGTACATGAAAAGATGGTCAACATCATTAATCATCAGGGAAATGCAAATCAAAACCACAATGAGATTTCACCTCATACCTGTTAGGATGTCTATTATCAAAAAGACAAGAGATAACAACTGCTGGTGAGGATGTGGAAATAAGGGAACCCTTGTGCACTGTTGGTGGGAATGTAAACTGGTACAACCATGATGGAAAACAGTATGGAGGTTCCTCAAAATATTAAAAATAGAACTACCATATAATTCAGCAATTCCACTTCTGGGTATATATCTGAAGCAAATGAAATCACTCTCTTGAAGAGATATTTGCACTCCCATGTTCATTGCAGCATTATTTCCAATAGCCAAGATATGGAAACAGTCTAAATGTCCATCAAGAGATGAATGGATAAAGAAGATGTGGTATCTAGCTACCTATCTATCTACAATGAAATATTATATAACCATAAAAAGAAGTAAATCCTGCTATTTGCAACAACATAGATGAAACTGGAGGGCATTATGCTAAGTGAAATTGCCCAGACACAGAAAGACAAACATTGTATGGTACACTTATATGTGGAATCTAAAAGAAAAAAAAAGGTCAAATTTGTAGAAACAGAGTAGAATGATGGTTGCCCGGAGCTGGGGGGTAGGGGGTATGGGATATGGGGAGATGTTGGTCAAAGGTACAAACTTTCAGTAGTAAGATGAGTTCTGAGGATCTAATGCATCGTGTGGTGACTATAGTTAATAATATTGTATACTTGAAATTTGCTAAGAGAATAGATCTTAAGCATTCTTACACACAAAAATAACTGTAAGGTGATGAATGTGTTAACTTGATTGTGGTAATCTTTTCACAATATATATGTATATCAAATCATCACATTGTATATTTTAAATATATTATAATTTTATTTGTCAGTTATACTCCAATAAAGCTGGTAAAAAAGGAATTTTAATATTAAATGAAATATAAACCAGGTATAATTCCAATTCCAATTCCAATTATAATTCCAATTTTGTATGCATGTGTATTTGTGTGTGTGCAAAAGCTTAAAGAAAATTTACCAGATATACCAAAGTGTTCACAGTGATCATCTGGGGCCAGCTCTGTGGCTGAGTGGTTAAGTTTGTGCACTCTGCTTCGGCAGCCTGGGGTTCACTGGTTCAGATCCTGGCCACAGACATACACACCACTCATCAAGCCATGCTGTGGCAGCACCCCACATAGAACTGGAGGGACTTACAACTGGGATATACAGCTATGTACTGGGGCTTTGGGGAGAAAAAAAAAGAGGAAGATTGGCAACAGATGTTACCTCAGGGCCAATCTCCCTCAAAAACGACAACAACAACAAAGTGATTATCGATCTTTGGGTTATTAGACTTCGGGTGATTTTGTTTCATTATGTTTGTCTGAATTTACTGTTGTCTTTAAAAAACTCAAATCTTTTCATAAGTAGAAAAACACAAAAGTTATTTTTAAAAACACTTACAACACCACATTTACATTTTTAACACAGAAGCTTCTAGCCATCCAAAAGGACAAGGATCCACAATTTACTTTTTTTTTGGAGAAGGACCATTTGCTACAGTACTTATGAGTATGAAAATTTGTATAACCACAGCTTAAATATCCAATCTTGTGTCTGGAGTCTGAAAAGTCATCTCCTTCATAAAACACATCTTTTATAAACTACAACCGGGATAGACCAGGAATTAGGCATACCAGTGGGAACAGGCAGAGGCCACTGGCCAGGACATTGGTGCGTGGCTAAGGATGCAGGCCTTGGAGAAAAACGCCAAGACCAAAAGGTAAGCCTAAGGGGAAAAGACAGATGGACTCTCACTTCTAGAAACGAAGTCAGAGTAGAATCTGAGGGTCAACCCAAGTTGGAGGGGGGCAAGGGGGAAGACAGGTGATTGGAAGAAGGCCAAAGAGGCCATTGGCAATGGAGAGGTTCAGCAGCAGGGACTCCGGTGCCAATCTTAGGTGCTGGAACTTGTGGGTCATCTGAGGCAATTAAAGAACCAGAGCTACAGTCCTCCACTTCAACGGGCCTTGGACAAAAGTGGGAAAACCTGGATTTCAGAGATACTCCTGAAAGACCTAGTGCAGACATACTTAGTTCAGCCAAACGACCTGGTGCTAATTTCTACCTCACAGGGTTATGGTGAGGATTAAATAAAATATAGCTGATGAAATATCCAGCATAGACCCCACACAGTAGAACAAATTGAAGTCACCATTATTTTTGTTGTTATTGTTTTCTTGACTCTCCTGAAATGGGGAGTTGGTTGCATGTAGGTAAGAATCAATGTTCCTCAGGGTCATTTTGCCTGATGGACCAAACCCAGACAATTTTCAGTAAAGCCCACCTGGCATACACATCCCCTCCAGACCTGCAGGAGTCTAGGTCAAGGGGAACTCAGAGTTACGTGCTGATTATTTGATCTTCCGACAAACCTTTCTCACCTGGAGCAGCAACGCCTTCTCTGCACCACACCTGTATATGCCACCCGTAAAAATGAGGCTTTACTTTTATTAGTTTGTCTCTCTTGGAGTAGGAGGGAGCCAAAGCAGAGTTTACTTTCTTCTCTTAAGCCTTAAATCATAACATTGACAAATATCACTCGTTTTATGATTAAGAAACAGAATTACACATACAGATTATGAATCATATCTTAATCCAGTTGGCCATACGTTACATAACACAGTTGAAAGTTTTTCTGGGGGGGGATTATAAACGTTTACCTTCAAATTTCCAGGATTATAAGATATCAACCTTAACAGAAAAAAAGATGGGAATTTCCCTCCCTATTTTTATGCCCTTCACTCAAAGTTAAGAAAATATGCCCACACCTTTTGCTGCTAACTGTCTTGGATCCTGCATTCCCAGCCATGTTTACTTACCGATTCAAGCTCAACTCCACCCAGATCCTGAACCAAAATAAGACAGGCAGCTAGTAATTGCTATTCAGGCCCAGTGCGTGAACTTTGGGACCTAGGCACAATTATGCCAACTATTGTAATTTTTTTTTCATTTTTTTCCTTACCCAGCATCCCTCTTATTTCTTCTGGTAATACTATCCTATTCTTTTGGTGGGTGTAGGGGATAGTAGGGGGCAAAAGCAGGGAACAATCCCTCCCTGGGCCCGTATAGTCATGGTGGAACTCACACAGTGCTCTGATTCCCTCGCAAGGGGGTGGGCACCATGTTTATGAAGCAGAGACTATCCAGACTCCAGATGTATGACTGGATATTTACGCAGTGGCTGTACTGACCAGCCCCTGAGATTTGGATTCATTTGCGGCTAGGGCATCAGTATTTTTTAAGTTCCCCAAGTATTCCTAGTGTGTAGACAGGGTTCAGATCCACAGGACCAGGGCAAGCAAGCCATGACAGTGGGGACCCTGAGAGCTCCTGTCTCTCACCAGCTCACGGGACTCTGTTTCCCCCTGCCCTTTCTCTATCTTTCTTGTTCTTGAACTTCCATTTGGTTTATCCATATTATAAAGTGGATATCTGTGCTGTAAAGTTAATATAGAATTAAGATTTTTAGACTGAAAAACCCACTAGTGTTTGTGACATTTTTATTATTCTCAGACCCAACTACAGGGTTGGTGTTATCCTAAACAGACTCTTCAGTGCCCAAGCATGGCATATTTGGGTTAACAGAAAGATTGTTCTGTCAGTCTTGTGGGAAGAAGACTAGTGATGAGAAGCAGCAAATGCAGTTGGGAGGCTGTTGCTAGGGTGTCGTGGGCATACTGTGATAGGGGTACCCTAAAGGGGAGAGAGATGTGGCCCAATGAGATAAAAATGAGCCTTGTAATTCTGCGAAAGGACACACATGCTCTTCTAAGTTTTGTGCTGTCTGGACACCAGAATTTTGATTCAGATACTCACGCAGGAGTCATAGGGTCCAGGGATTAGATATATCTATGTCTCCAAAAGATGTATTTTAAATTCTTTAAATCGAGAATTTACAAACCTAACAGACAAATGGATTTGTTTGAAAAGACTGAGCACGTATTTTGGGATGCAAACCCTACGTAGTTTACCCTCCCAGAGGTTCCTGTACAAGAAACTCTAACATGACACTTTCTGTGGATCATCCTTCATCATCTCCCTGGCAGCAGCAGCTGGAAATTGCTGCTTAAACCCTTCGTGCTTACTGACCCACGGGCTCCCAAGGCGCAGTGCTGAGAGTATTTAATTCCGTGTCCTGAGGTTGGCCTTCCACCTGCTTTCCAGTTTAGTGACAGAGACACCTGTTGTACACAGAGTCTGAGTTAAGAAAAGCCAAGGATCTCTGGGCGAGCGACAGCGTTTACTGGTGAAAGCTGAAGGTACTCCTTGGACAGTTTTTCTCACTTCACTCATCTGTTTAACAATCCGTGACTGAGTAACTTCTCTGTGTCAGGCATTGTGTAAGGAACTGGGGATTCGAAGGCGATTAATAAACAAACAATTACAACACATCGTGCCACACAGAACCCTAGAAGTATGAAGAAAGTAGTATGAAGAAACAAAATTTTCTTAGAGAATTTAGGGCTTTAAAAAACATACACAGGGGAAGTCATGTTCAAGTTGGGTCTTGAAGGGTCTATGGGAGTTTCCCTAAAAGAAAAGTGGAGAATGCTCCTCTAGGCAGAGAAAGGGGCAAGTACGAAAGTGTATGGCCAAAAAGAAGCATGGCAACTTGGAGAAGAGTGAGAGATTCAGTATCTCTCGAGCAATAAGTTGATGACAATAGGATGGGCCATGAGACTAGCAACGTAGTTTTTTGTAAGCTTTACTTGAGAGACCAGATTTTACCCTATGAGTGCACAGAACAAAGTCATTCTTTCCAAGCACAGCATGTTTTTGTTACCAAAGAAAATCTACCAGCCACATGAGAAGACTAGAGGTGAGAGGCAGAAAGGCAGCTTCAAGGCTCTTTCTAGAGCAGTGGTTCTCAACCAGGGGACACTTCTGCCTGCCAGGGGATGTTTGGCAATGTCTGGAGACATTTTTTATGTCACGACAGAAGGGTGTTTAGTGGATAAAGAGCAGGGATGCTGCTAACATCCTAGAATTCACAGGAAATCCCCCTTGACCCCAACAAATAATTATCCAACCCCAAATAACAATAGTACCAAAGTCAAGAAGCCCTGTTCAGGGGTATAGTAGACAGTTTCTGCTTTGGGTTGCTCAATGTCTATTCCCTCCTCTCCTTTCCTTCAAGGAAAAGCACCTTGATTTTTTTTTTTCCCCAGAGGCAAATTGGCCCTGAGCTAACACCTGTGCCAATCTTTCTCTATTTTGTATGTGGGTCACTGCCACAGCATAACTGCCGATGAGTGGTGTAGGTCTGAGCCCAGGAACTGAACCCAGGTCACCAAAGTGGAGCGCACTGAACTTAACCGCTAGGTCGCAGGGCCGCCCTGCACCTTGATCTTTCATTCAGTTGTTCACCTTCCTCTCTAGAACCCGTGTGCCTTCAGGGAAACTGACCCCACCCCCAACCCCAGATGTGGGCTCTGATTGGATTAAACCAATCAGCTCATCCCATGCCCATGATGAATTAATTTGGGTAAAGAGGCCAAGCTGTGGTAACAAAGAGACCCCAAAATAGTGCTTTAAATAAGGTAGAAATTCACTTCTAACTCTCCTGAAAGTCAGAGATCCAGGGCTAGCTGGGTAATTCTGTTCTATCTGCCATTAAGGAACACAGATTACTTTCATTTTACTGCACCACCACCTCCTAGGATGCAGCCCTGCTCACATGGTCGAGACTGGCTTCACTCCACGTCCATGTTCCAGGCTGCAGCAAAAGCAAAGAGTTCACTGCAAGCAGTATTTTGTCTTTAAGGTGACGACCTAGAAGTTGCACACATGACTTTCCGTCCCGTGGGCTTGAACTTAGTCGCATGGTTCTGGTTAGCAGAAAGAGAAACTGGGCAGTTGCTATGCTCTCTGCTAAAAGTGGGGGAAAGTGGATGTTCTTCTGCTAAAGGGAAAAGGGAAGTGCAGAAACTGGGAGAGATTTAGCATCCCTGCCACACCTAGATTGGTTCAGTGCTTGGTCCAGGACCATGACTTAACATAGGTCCATGAGATATAAAAATATATGAAAAGGACATTTTTTGGGAGCTTCTGGGAAGGAAACTAGTAAAATTCAAATCAAGCTAAAAATAACTTACAGCGCCCTGATATTTTTCTCTAACCTTATTAGAATCCTTCCTCCAAACTGTATTTTTATTTCTTTCGGTTTCCACACTGTCCTATTTCCATCAGTGGAAATCACCATCACATTCTTCCTATCATAATGAACTGAATACTTGACATTCTCTTTGTCTCCTTCCACTCTCTAGCCCTTATAACTAGACACTTATGAAGTTCAAGCCATATTTTCTTTTTTTTTTTTTAAGGATTGGCACCTGGGCTAAACTGTTGCCAACCTTTTTTTTTTTTTTTTTTCTGCTTTATTTCCCAAACCACCCCCCGGTACACAGTTGTATATCTTAGTTGCAGGTCCTTGGGATGTGGGATGCCGCCTCAACGTGGCCTGACGGGCGGTGCCATGTCCGCACCCAGGATCCGAACCCTGGGCCGCCGCAGCAGAGCGCGTGAACTTAACCACTCGGCCACGGAGCCAGCCCTCAAGCCATATTTTCTAATGTCTCTCTTTTTTCAAACAGCTTTATTGAGATAATTCACCCATTTAAAGGGTACAATTAACTGGTTTTATTTATTTATTTATTTTTTTGCTTTTTCGCCCCAAATCCCCCTAGTACATAGTTGTATATTTTAGCTCTGAGTCCTTCTAGTTGTGGCATGTGGGATGCCGCCTCAACACGGCCTGATGAGCAGGGCCATGTCCACGCCCAGGATCTGAACCGGTGAAACCCTGGGCTGCAGAAGCGGAGCGAGGGAACTTAATCACTCGGCCATGGAGCCAGCCCCCAATTAACTGGTTTTTAGCATATACATATGTGCAACCATTATCACAGTCAGTTTTTAAATATTTTCATCATCTCAAAAAGCGAGCCTATACCCATTGGCTATCTTTCTATACCCCCATCCACTCTCAGCCTTAAGCAACCACTAATCTACTTTCTATCTCTACAGATCTCCATTTCATATGAATGGAATTATATAATGTTCCATCTTTTGTGACTGGTTTCTTCACTTAGCATAATGTTTTCAAGGTGCATCCATGTTGTAGCATGTATCAGTATTTCATTCCTTTGATGGTTGAATAATAATTCATTTATGGACATAGCACATTTTGTTTATCCATTTGCCATTTGGTGGACATTTGGTTTTTTTTCTACCTTTTGTCTATTGTGAATAATGCTACTATAAACATTTGGGTACAAGTTTTTGAGTGGACATATATTTTCATTTCTCTTGGGTCTATACCCAGGAGTGGGATTGTTGGGTCATATGTTAACTCTGTGTTGAATCATTTCAGGAACTGTCAGAGGGTTGTCCAAAGTAGATGCACCATTTTACATTCCCTCCAGCAGTATAGGAGGGTTTTGATTTCTCCACATCTTTGCCAACACATTATTATCTGACTTTTTGATTCTAACCATCCCCTGATGTCTCTTGCTTCCATCTCTTTTTCATTCTCAGAAGCATCATCCTAGTCCAGGCCCTCAAGTGGCCCATTGGTCCCTGACACCAAACCTCTCCCAGCACTACCAACCTCTGCATTTTCCTGTCCCAACCCTCCAGCTACTCATAATGAGCATCCGGCTTACTCCAGTCTGCCTGACCTTGCCCTCTTGAACCAATGAGAGACCCATCAGGCAATATGTAGGTGATTGCCTACTCCAGAGCCACCCGGTCCTCCTCAGATGTACTGAATTGGGGAACATGAAAATATCCTGACTGCACATTGTTGGTGGGAATGTTATACGGTACAGCCATGACGGAAAACAGTGTGATGATTCCTCAAAAAATTAAAAATAGGATCACCATATGATCCAGCAATTCTACTTCTGGGTATATAGCTGTGATGGTTAATTTTATGGGTCAACTTGACTGGGTCACAGGATGCCCAGGTATCTGGTTAAACATTGTTTCTGGGTGTGTCTGTGTTTCTGGGTGTTTCTGGAAGAGATTAGCATTTGAAGAGGTGGACTGAGTAAAATAGATTGCCCTTCCCAATGTGGATGGGTATCATCCAATCTCTTGAGGACTTGAATAGAACAAAAGGGTAAAGGAAGAGCTGCCTGACTGACTGAGCTGCATTAGCAGTCTTCTCCTGCTGTTGGAATGGGACTTACACCATCAGCATTCCTGGTTCTCGATCCTCAAACTTGGACTGACCTTACACCATTGGCTTTCTGGTTCTCAGGCCTTCTAAACTGGACTAGAACTCACACCATCAGTTTTCTTGGTTCTCAAGACTTCAGACTTGGACTGGAACTTTACTACCAGCTTTCCTGTGTTTCCAGTTTGCAGATGGCAGATTGTCAGACTTCTCTGCCTCCATAATCACATAAACCAATTCCTCATAATAAATCTCTTGATATATCTTATTGTTTCTCTAGAGACGCCTAATACAATACACAAAAGAACTGAAGGCAGGAGCTTGAACAGATATTTGTACACCCATGTTTATGGCAGCATTATTTACAGTAGCCAAAAGATAGAAACAACCCAATGGGCTATCAATGGATAAATGAAATGTAGTATATACATTTGGGATGGAATATTATTCAGCCTTAAAAAGGAAGGAAATTCCGACACATGTTATAACATGGATGAGCCTTGAGGACATTATGCCAAGTGAAATAAGCCAGTCACAAAAAGACAAATACTGTGTGCTTCCATTCCTATGACGTACTACAGTAGCCAAATCCGTAGGAACAGAAAGTAAAATGGTGGTTACCAGGGGCTGGGAGAGAAAGGAATTGGAGTTATTATGTAATGGGTACAGAGTTTCAGTTTGAGAAGAAGAAAAATTCTGAGATGGATGATGACGATTGTACGACAATATAAATGTACTTAATGCCACTGAACTGTACGCTTAAACATAGTTAAGATGGTAAATTTTATGTCATGTGTATTTTAATATAATTAAAAAATTTTTAAATCATGGTTGCAAATATGTGTACAATAGGGTATTATTGGTCCAAAAAAGGAATGAAGTAACTGATACTACAGCATAAATAATCCTGAAAACATCATGCTAGGTGAAAGGAGCCTGACACAAAATGTCATATTGTATGATTCCACTTATATGAAATGTCCAGAATAGGTAAATCCATAGAGACAACATGCAGATTAGTGGTTGCAGGGGCTAATGGGAGGGGGAAATGGGGGAGAAACTACTTAATGAATAGAGGGATGGAAAGGTTTTGGGACTAAATAGAGGTTGTGTTTGCATAACATCGTGAATGTACTAAATGCCACTGAACTATTCACTTAAAATAGCTACTTATGTGTCATGTGAATTTCACCTTAATGCATTAAAAAATATAAAAATACATTTATCTTGACTGGTATCTCCTTCCCGCTCAACACCAAGCACTGCAGCTGCTCTATCAGGGGGCAGCCCCAATTATATTCCCCTCGGGGGAGGGTGGCTACTTATTCTCTTCTCCCCTTTTTAGGTACCTCCCTTTTTTTCCTTCTCACCCTTCGCCATCCCTCTTGTCACTGTCATTACTACAGCCTGCAACACCCTACCAGACCTGGCCTCTCAGGGTTCTCTCAGCTCCTTCTTATCACCTCCCCCTTTGCTTCCGGTCCTCCATGCACACTGGCCAAACACGCTGCCCCCTCAGCGTTTGCACTTGCTCTTCCCTCCGCCTGGAGGACCAGTGCCCGGGTGTGGGCATGCTTTACCCTCTCTTCATCTGGGTCTCTGCGCTAACGGTACCTCCCCAGAGGGGCCTCTTGGAACCACTGTACCTAAAACTTAAATATTATCCGCATCATTCTCTGTCTCTTTCCTCTGCCTTTCCCCTCTTCCTAGCAGTTATCGCTAGGCTTGTCATAGTTGCTTCAGATCTTTCTACAATATATAGTTGAAGTCTCCCTTTCCCATACTCCCCAACATCATTCCCTTTTCCCCCTTTACCAGCGGAGACTACTATCATAGTTTTCATCTCTCTGACTTCACACATTCTATGTTGTTATACTTCTATTACATGTATGTGTGTGTAAACAATATACAACAATTGCTTTTTCTGTTTGGTTTAAATATTTTTATACAGTTATCTATCATACTCTCTACAACACATGAATCTCTCTACAACACACACACATACACTTACATATATCCCGTTCATTCATTTTAATGGCTGCACTGTATTCTAATAAATGAATACAACTCAATTTATCCCAGCCCTTACTGATGAATGTTCAAGTTTCCCTCCAATTTATGGCTACTATGAACAAGGCTGCAAGACAGTATTTGTGCATGTCCTCTTGCACACAGGTGGAAGAGTTTCTATAGGGTGTAAACCTGGAAGTAGAATTGTGGGTCACTTGGTAAGCCGGATGTTTTCCATCTGCCCCTCTGATCCACTCTCCCCTCCCGTCTGCTCGGTGACCCTGGAAGCTGACCTTTGTGGACCGCATCAACGAATTCCCTTTTCCTCTGGCTTCTTGTTGGATTTGACCAGTGGGAGGTGCCAGCAGGAAAGCAGTGGCTGGGGGAGGAAAGTGAAATCAGGGCATTCATTCTCCTCGCTCCCATCCTGCTGGGTCTCTGTGGTTTGGCTGCATTCCTCTCCCTAAGGCTACTGCTCCTTGGGTTCTGGGGATCTGGTGACCACCCCCTCTCTTTGCCCCTTTGGCCCTAGGGGTAGCAATGAAGTTCCCCAAGCTTCCTTGCTATCATGACCCTTGTTGCTTTTTAAAGTTTTCATTAACCCTCCCCGTGTTTTTGTAAATAGTCCTTTTATTAAACTGTCCTCAGTGACCATGTGTGAGAGCACATTCTGTTTCTTCCAAGATGCTGACTAGTACAAACATGTGCATTTTCAAATTTACTGGAGACTGTTCAATTAAACTAACCTTCCAATCTCGATTTCTTCCAGGGAACTTGTTGATGAAATTTTACATATTTCTAACTCTACTCAAATATGACTTCCTTATTTTTCACCATCTGAAAGCTTGGATCTGGTCAGATTGGCCTATTCACTGGTCCCTGAACATGATTTTGCCGATTCCTTGAATAGAATATTCTTCTCCTTTCTATTTTCCTCCTTTTTCATATTGTGATCATCTGAGCCCTTCCACTTCTCCTCTTTCTTTCCAAACTTCCTAGGAGGGAATCTTATGTGTTTCATGAAATCAAACTGCTGAGGGAGCTAATGCCTATGGACTCCTAGCACTTAATTGTCCTGACCACACAGTCGGCACTCTGCTTCTCAAAAGCTTTTGCGTGGTTGTTTCCCATTATTAATTAGCTTTTCTAATGCATATGTGTAATGTCTTCAACTGCACTACACTTCTCTTAAATGTAACTGACTTGGAGCTCTACTTTTTAGTATTTACCCATATTACCTAGGTGCTGTGTACTGATAGGCACTCAGTTACAATCTTAATGAATTTACTGCACTAATATCAGGAATCAAGAATTGGTAATAACATGCAATCTGATGACCTGAAATCCTCTCTGAAGTTCTAGATAGACGCAATTTTCATTTTTTGTGCTTGTTTAATTTATTCTTATGTCAAATGTGTCCTGTTAAATGGCCTGTGTGTTTGAGTTCTGAGAAGCATACATTTTAGTAGTGAATGAATTAATGCCTATGAGTTTACTATAAATATAAAATGGCCATTAAAATAAAAATATTCATATTCTCATTAGGAAAAAATTTCTTAGCAGTGAAAACAACGATGGTGATACCCAACCAAGTTAGTTAATAGGGATCAACGGCCTTCTATTCTGCACTCACTCCAGTGTGAAAATGTGAGGTTCCTTTATTGACTTTGAAGTATCTGTTAACATCTGCAGACATCCTAAGGGAAATTGGCACAAAAATAAATACATTCATGCTATTTTTAACTCCCCTGGGGAAAAAAAGCAAGGAGAAATTAGGTTTCTCTATGTGAAAAAAGAAAGAGAAATGTTTTTCAGGAGTCTACCTAAGGAAAAAGAAAAAAACTCAGGACCCCAACCTCCTTCATGGCCACCTCAAATGTAACAATAACAACCATCACCTATCTCTATCTAACATATAATCCAGGGTACAAAATATCTTGGGTTTTGTGGCTTTCAAAATAATTTTTTCTCTCCTTTAACATTGGGCTTTAAGCTTTTTTTTTTTAAATGAATCTGTGAGGAACATTTCAATTGCATTTGTAAGAAAATACTCAGAGTAGTATGTAGATGCTAGAGGTGTGTTATCAGTCAGGATACATTAGGCTGCAAGTAACAGAATGCCTGACTAAAATAGCTTAGATCCTTCCTACTCAAAGTGTGGTCCTTGGATCAACAACATGAGCATCACTTGGGAGTTTGACAGAAATGCAGAATCTAGGCTCCACCCCAGGTCTACTGCGTCAGAATGTGCATTTTAACAAGACCCCTGGGTGTCTCATGTGCACATTAAAGTTCGAGAAGCACCAGCTCAGACTAAACACGGGTTTATCATTTCACATAGCACTAAGTCTGGAGATAGATAATTCTGGAGCTGGTTAATTCAGTTGCAAAAGGATGTTGTTGATAACCCAGGCATTTTGCAACTTTCTGCTTTGGCATCTTTAATGTCTTGGCTTTTTCCCTCTGATGTAACTTTTCATTGTAATAAAATGGTTACTGCAGTTACAAGCATCACATCCTCATGCAGACTGTACTCAAAGGCAGAGAAAGCAATCTCTCCTTGTGCTTCCTTTTTTCTAAAGGAGGAAAAATATTTCCCAGGAGTCCCCCATCAGACGTCTCCTTATGTCTCATTGGCCAGAACAGAGTCATAGACTTGTCTTCAAACTAATCACTGGTAGCAGGCAAAAGGATTACTATGTTGCTTAAAATAAAAATAATCAATCATGGTTCATCCCCTGGAGCTAGGAAGGGGCCTAGCTACCTATCCTGGACACCTGAACCACATTGGGGTTCTATTAGCAAGGGGCATTTATCTCTGCTGGGTAAGTACTAACCAAGGGAGAAAGCAGCATGAGTAAGGAGAAGCAAAAATGAGTAATGAAGGGATGGAGACATATGAAAAATGTTCTAAACACAGAGCTTTTTCTTATAAATACTGAGAATGGGTGGTCAACAATATCAAATCTGTGTCACATAAGTTTGACAAACAACAACCGGATCTGGTGATTATAAAGTTACAAATAATCTTTATGAACAGTAAAGTGGTAGACCAGGGGTAGAAGAAAGATTACTGGACGATGAAGAGAGAAGGAATGGTGAGGAAATGGAAGTAGTCAATATAAACAATTTTAAAAGTTTGCAAGAAAAAGAGAGAGAAATAGAGTGATGGCTAAGGAGTAGCTCTATTAAGGGAAGATGTTTTTGTCTTCCCCTTGACAATTTCTCCTGCCCTCTTCCCCGCCATAGCTTAGATCTGAGAATGTCAAGTCAGTGGAAGGAGAATAAGGGACTCTGTCAGCAAGGAAAGAGGTGAATCCTGTATCACAGTGGAGGGTGGGAGGCTTGCTTGCCTCAGTAAAAAGACAGGCAAGGTTATCTATTGAGGAGAGAGATGTGGAGTGGGTGGTAAGGTGGTGGTCCTCAAAGTGTTGTCCCCAGAGCAGCAGACCACCTGGGAACTTGTCAGAAATGCAAATTCTCCTGCCACACCTCAGACCTAGAGTCCTCTGGGCATGGGACTCAGCAATCTGCATGTTAACAAGTTCTGCAGGTGCTTCTGATACACGCTGAAGTTTGAGAACCACCAGGCCAGAGGACTGTGTATACAGTACCTATCTGTGTGCGTGCCTCTGCAGTTCAACTATTTGAGTTTTTCCTGCCAGGAAATGTTTCCCACTTTGTTCCTCATTGCTCGCTCCAGCCAGGTATCTCTGTTGCCTCAGGTAGACTCTCTCTGAGGCGCTTCTGGCCCTGAGGAGGGTGGATAGAACTCTAGGTAGACTAGGAGATCTTTCCTGTAGCATATTTGTTTCTATTCTGGCTGGGCTGGTTACCTATATTTCTTTTTTCCCTTCCCACGCTCTTCTTGAGTTCATAGAAAAAGGGCCACTGATGATGTTATTTTCCTGTTTCTGTTCCATTAGTGACTCTCTAACCAGGAAAGTCTGTACCCCTTAGCATGGAAACCACCTATGACCTTACCTCTGCCTACTCCTTGAGCCTTCCACCTGTTGCCCCAAGGGGGAAACTCTTCTTTTTAGCAAGAAGTCTATGGAAGGGAATTGGGAAAAATTCTTATGGAGTTCTAGCACCATTTAATCCGTTCACAGACCTTTATTACCTCCCTACTATATGCCAGGAACTCTACTAGCGACTGGGATAAAAAGATGCTCTACAAAGGAGTAGAACATATTCTGGAAGAGACAGCCAAAGAAACAAATGGTTTAAATATAACCATTTATATTTAACCATTAAATATAACCATTAAATAAGTGAAGTTAAATGCTATGACAAAGGTCCGTACAGGGTGACACGGAAGCACAAAGAAAGCACATTCAAGTCAGGAGAAATCAGTACCCGCACTTCAGAACATAGTCTTGAGGAAAAAGTAGAAAGCAGCTGAGAGAAAAAGAGGTGTGTGTTTCCGACAAAAGGAACAGCGGAATCAAAGACAGGGAGTTGAAACAGGACAGCAGACGCTACGACGCAGAGATTCTCAGAAGTCGGAGTTGGAGAGCAGTGGATTAGGCAGCGGAGAGGGAGACACAGGGTGACCAACTGTCTGGCTTTTCCTAGAACTGTCCCAGTTTCAGCGCTGAAAGTCCCCTGTCCCTCAGTTCTGAGAAAACCAGAAAGACTGTTCACCCTGAGATAGAAGCCAGAATGCAGACGGTCATACATGCCATGAAAAGAAGTACACACATGATCCATTGGGAAGGAAGAGTCGCCAAAGGCAACAGGATTGTTTGGGAAAACCTACAGGGCTGCCTTAACAAGCATAGGGGCCCAAGTGGGCTAAGCCTCCACAAGAGAAGGGAAGCAAAGTCAAGTCTCCTAGCTTTTGCTGTCCCACACAAGCGGTAAAATTAATACACATATAAAGAAGCATTGTTAAAGGGGGAGGAGGAAAGGCAGGCAGGCAAGGAGGGAGGATAAGAGTTGAAGTCTGGAGTTCTGTGTTCATTGTTTCCACTTACTCACACACGCTCTGTGAGCTTCAGCTTTCACATCTGTGAAATGGGTTAATACCTACCTCCTTGGTTTGTTTTGATGATCAAACAACAGAGAGCATGTGAAAAAGCTTGGTAAACTATAAAGCACTATATGAGTATTACTAAGAGGACTACTATCACGCTCACAATGTATCCAACCACATCAATCTGGAGAGGGTAATTTTGGTTGTAATTGCATCACATTGCTTGCTGCTTCCCCCGGCGCTGTCATCATTAACGACTCCTGTACGTCAGCTGGCTTCAGTGGGGTTGAGAGTTTCTGGGGAGAATTGCTAAGGGAGAGGCAGTCCGGATGCTTCCTCTTTTTCCTTCATACTCTAAACATCCAAAGCAGCTAAAGTGAGATTAAAAGGAATAAGAGGGGGCATGGTGACGGAGAGGAATGGAAGAGATTTGCTCTAGGTCCCCAAATACCATTCTAATGGTTGATATCAAGCTGAGATTAAGTCAGATCATGCCCTGCTCATGTATGGCCTTTTAATAATTCCCTTTTGCCTGTGGGACAAAGCTCACATTTCTTGATCTGGCCCCCATTTACCTCTCCAGGTTCTCCTTAGTCCTCCTCCCCAACCCCTCAGCCCTCCCAACTACATTCCAACCACAATAAACTGCTGGCCATGTTGGAATTTGTCCTGGTCTCTTCTTGTCTGTGTTGTCTGTTTCCCTGACTTTCTTCTTTAGATTTAAACTAAGTCCTCAGGTGCTCTGCCAACGTGGTCTCCTTTGGTTTTCCCAGGCAAAGTCAGTTATCAACGAGCACCACCTCGGGTCCTTCTCTAGTACACGGGAGAGTATGCAATGCTGTGCAGCAGAAAAGTGCACTGAGTTTTCAGTCAGTCTGGCTTTTTATGCCCAGATGGGCCATTGCTCCTTTGAGCAAGGCAAAAGAGAAACACTGGAGTGGATTGTGAAGAGCGTAGATTCTGGAGCCAGACGGCTCGGGACCTTGGACCAAACTCTTGGTTCCTCAGTATCCACATATGTAGAATGGGGACAGTGATATTAGTACACACCTCATAGGGTAGTCATGAGGGTAAGATGAGTTAATACATAAAAACACTAAGAACAGCACCTGACACATACTTGTTAGTGCTTGTTATCAATCTCCCAGTATCTTCTTCTGTGAAATGGGAATAATACTCACTGGAGAGAACTGATGTGAGAATGACTTGAGATAAGTAGAAGTGCCTGGCTTAGAGAAGGTCACGATAAATCTTTTACTTGCCCTTTTAGCTCTTGCTCTTTGTTTTATAATTCTTTATTTGAAGATATTTCCACCACTAAAAGCCCTCAACTCCTCCAGGAAGACAGAGATTCCTCCATCCTTGTGTCCTCAGCGTCTGACACATGCTAGGTGCTCCAGGATGCTCCGCGAATGAATTAATTAAAATATCATCACGGGAAACCTCAAAATGGCCTTCATTGCCTCTCAGCAATATCCTAAAAGGCCACAGAATAGGAATTTAATCCCTAAAACTCTGTATCTTTATAAATCTGTGTGAAATTCAGTTAGATTATTAGGTTTTTTAAAAAAAATTTTGTGTTTTGTGTTTGTGTTTCTTGGTATTTTTTCCCTCCCTAGTCTTCTCTCTCCTGTATTCATCTTGGGCAGAGTTTCTCAGTCCCAGCACTAACAATTCTTTGTTGTGGGGACTGTCCTGTGATTGTAGGATGTTAGCAATGTCCCTGGCCTCTACCCACGAGATGCCAGTAGCATCTTCCACCCCTGGTTTTGACAACCTAAAATGTCTCTGGGCAAAAGGTTGGGGGAGGGGGCAAAATCTACCCACTTTCTCCACCATTGAGAGCCACTAGTTGAAGGAACTTGCTTAAACATTTTCAGTTAAAGAAAATGTGGGTTGGACGGATTGTTTCTCTTTTTATCTCCAGGGGAAAAAGTTACTTAGTATGCCTCCAAATTAAATAGATTCTGACCCCAGTGAAGGAAAAAGAATTTCTCCTTCCCTGATGGGCCATATTCCTCTCCATCCTCACTCTTGGAAATGGCCGGGGCGGGGAGGAGGTAAGGACCGTGTTTTATTTATCTAGACATATGCCCCCAAAATAGCAATTGCATATTTCTTTCATTTTGTGGAAAAACTGAAAGAAGGCAGTGTTTTCCAGTTTAGATTAAAGCAGAAAACACATCAAGCTGTCTAATTTTCTGGGAATGAGAAGTGGGGGAGGGGCCTTATTACGGCAGAGCTGCATAAAAAACTTTTCAACATCAGAAAAACTTTTTACAGCATGAAACAAAAAATGTATATGTTGAGAAAGAAAATGAATGCTAAAAACACATTGTTACTCTAAACCCTTGAATCTAAGATATAATTCACAATGCTGCTTTACTAATAGTGCAATTTTAAACCTATTTAAGCTGGGAAATTTGTTATCAGGTGACTCATACATGTGGGGAAATCCAGTTCTTCTGTGCCAAAGATGAAAGAAAGCGATTAGGTATTTAAATATTGAGATTCCATTTAGTCTTGTGAATGAACTGCAGTAATTGCAGGATAGGGAGAAAAGAAAGAGGGCAGTTACTCATCAAGTGAAAACATATTAAAGGGCACTCTGGATTTAAATAATAAAACTTTATAGTACCTTTATCTTTCCAATAGCATAAGTACTTTAATTTTTTTTTATTTTGAAACATTCAAAAAGTTAAAAAAAAAAAAAAAGCTGAGTACAGTACAAAGAACTTTTTGTCCTTGACCATTTGAGTAGGTACAGACCTGATGCTCTATCACTGTCAGATACTTTTTAGGGCTATTTCCTACAAATGAGGACTCTCTCCTACATAATTACAATGCCACCATTAAACTCAGAAAATTAACATTGATTCACGACTACTGTTTAACCCTCAGGCTCCACTCAAGTTTTGCCAGTCGTCTCAGTAAAATGTTTTCTAGCATCAGGGTGTAGTTCAGAATCCCACCTTGCACTGAGTTGTCATTCTCTCTAGTCTTCCCTCAGCTGGAACGATTCCTTGGTTTTTCCTTGACTTTCATGACCTTGACTGTTTTGAAGAAGACAGGCCAATTATTTTGTAACTTGTTCCTTAATTTCGGGTTTACTGGTGTTTCCTTATGATTATATTCAGGTTATACAACTTTGGCAGAAATATCATAGAAGCGATGCTGCTTTCTTTTCATTTATCCTGTCAGGTGTCTCATGGTTTCAATTTGTCCCATTACTAATGATTTTCCCTGTGCTCCTGTAAGTAACGTGCTCTTGGCCAGGCATATTCTCTGTGGACATACTCCTTTTCTTCTCGAAGCCATGTTAACATTCCATTCCTCATCAAACTTTTGATGTATTCATTTAGTTATTCATGTCTGTTCGTACTCATAATTTCCTATTTTACTCAATGGCCGCTAGCTAATATTTTACTGTCATTTTTAATTGACATTTTAAAATTAAAATTAAAATTTGGATGCTCAAATTATTCCCGATTTGGCCAGTGGAAGTCCCTTCAAGCCAGTTTCTATGTCCTTTCGACATGTTCACATCATTCCTTGGGCCCTTCCTTGGTCTCTGTCACATGGTGTTCCAGACTCATCTTATCCCTTCCCTGCCCCACATGTGGGATCAGCTATTTCTCTTTGAGAGCCCTGGTTCTTTGCAAAGGAAAATGTTATTTAGAAGCCAAAATCTCGAGACTAGCTATGCCCATCGCTACTAGGCTGTCACTGCTCCCAGGCCTGCTGTGGTGGCTATAAAAATGTATCACTCAGATCTCCTGCTACAAGGAGCATAATTGACTGACACCCACAACTACCGCTCCCTGGATCTACCATCCTGTTTGGAAGTAACCTATACTTCCTAGGGGTTACTCCCAGCCAATGCCTGAGCACAGCAGGGGTACTACTGGAGACCCGTTTGGCAAGACATAGGAAATCTTCAATGGGCAACTTTGGCTTGGGAGCTCCCCATCCACCTGGCAAATCCATTCTTGGAACTATGCTGCTTGTGTCCTTCCACAAATGGCAGACTTATATCTCAATCTGAAGACTCTCTCTCCTTCCTCTTATTTCCTACTTGTATTAGTTACCTATCACTGTGGAGCAATTACTCCCAAAATGTAGTGGCTTAAAGTAAAGTAAATATTTATTATCTCACAGTTTCTGTGGATCAGGAATTCAGAAACCGATTAGCTGGTCTGGAATCTCTTTGTGATGTTGCTGTCAAGATGCCCAGCCACAGCACAGTCATCTGATGACTTGACTTGATCCTGGAGGAGCTACTTCCAAGAAGGCTCACTTGGCTGTTGGCAAGATGTCTCAGTTCCTTACCACACGAGCCACTCCATAGGGCCACTTGAGTGTCTTTGTGACATGGCAGCTGATTGTCCCCCTACAGCAAGTACTCCAAGAGAAGAGGCAGACAACATTATGTCTTTTATTGTCTAACTTTAAAGTCATACTCTACCACTGCAACAATAGGTCAATCCTATTCAGTGTGGGAGGGGATTTCATAGGGGTGTTATTACCAAGAGGTGAGAATCAGTGCGGGCTACCTTGGAGGCTGTCATACTCCTCTAATAAATCTCTTGCACATCTAATCCTATCTTGGCAACTGTTTCTCGGTAGACATGGACTACCACATCTGCTTCGTGGACAGTGATAGAGAATACACACAAATACACTAACATACTCACATACACATGGATAGCTATGTTTATTTCTATATCTATGAACATATGTTGAAAACCATGAGTTTGTGGTTTATTAGCTATATGAGCTAATACAGAATCACAGGGTCCATTCCAGTTTTCTCTGTTTCTGTATTTGTAACGCCTTTGTATCTGTTGAACTTCTTGAATGTGTAGATTCACATATTTTATCAAATATGGCAAGTTTTTGACTATTATTTCTTCAAGTATTCTTTCTGCTCCTTTCTCTTCCTCTCCTCTCCTCATGGGACTCCTATTATGCATATGTTGGTACACTTGATGGTGTCTCACGGATCTCTTAGTCTCTGTTCATTTTTCTTCATTTTTTTTTCTGTTCCTCAGACTGGATGCTTTCAGTTGACCTGTCTTCACATTTCCTCATTCTTCTGCCTGCTGATATCTGCTGCTGAACTTTTCTAGTGAATTTTTCATTTCAGTTATTGTACTATTTAGCTCCAGAAATTAATATTTGGCTCCTTTTTATAATTTCTATCTCTTTATTGATATTCTCTGTTTGTTGAGACATTGTTCTCCGGGTTTCCTCTAGCTTTTTGAGCATATTTAAGCCAGTTAATTTAAAGTCTTTGTCTAGTAAGTCCAATGTCTATGCTTCCTCAGGGACAGTTTCTGTTAATCCGCCCCCCGACCCCCACCCCATGAATAAGCCATACTTTCTTGTTTCCTTACATGCCTCATAATTTTTTTTGCTGAAAACTAGACATTCCAAATATGTGGTACTTCTGGAAATCAAATTCTCCTCCTTCTCAGGGTTTGTTGTTGCTTGCTGTGGGTTGTAGTTCCTTGTTTATTTAGTGACTTTTCTAAACCATTTTTGTAAAGATTGTATTCTTTGTCTTGTGTGGTCTCTGAAGTCTCTGTTCCTTTAGTATAGTGGTCACCTATTGGTTTAAAAGAGATTTTCTTAATTCCTGGGCCAAAACAAATAAATAAATCCTCTCCAGGTCTTTACAAATTGGCTGTGTGTTGCAGTCAGTGCTTCAATGCCTTGCCAGGCCATTTACAACTCTGCCTTAGCCTTCACTCCTACTTGTGCTAGGGCTAAAGCTCAGCCAGAGGTGAACGCTTATGGGCCTTTTAGGTCCTTTTTGAGGATGTGTCCTGCCTGGGCATGTGCATAGCTTTCTTGGTTCCTCTGTATACACAGGAGCTTTTCAAAGCCCTTATTCCCCAAGTATATCAATCCCCAGCTTTTCCTCCAAGGCTTTCTACATGTCTGTTTTGTCCCAATTATTATCTTTTGCCTTATGCAGCAGCAATTTATTCATCTGCCTTTCAATATTTTTGAAGCATCTTCTCCACATAGCTACTTCTTTGTGCTAGAAGAGACTTGAGTTAGGTGAAACAAAAGCAAGACCCTCCTATCAGTCCTTCAAGGAGCCCCCAAACAGGTCAAAACATACACATCCAATCCTTGGGAACCAGATCGCCCCTGCTCCCTCCAGAACAAGGAGCCCACACTGGGAACACTGGTTGCCATCTTCTAGACTGCTGTTGCCCCAGGGAGGGAGGGCCGGGCAAGGGTAAGTCAAAGCACAACAAACGTCCCCTACCGTTTCAGTGGCCATTCTCCTGATTAAGCGTGTGCTTGGTTGCTGGAAACTGACTATCCTCTAGAGTTCTGATTAAGTGGATTCTGATAGTTTTTTCCTTTTTTTCAGTGTTTCTGAGAAGAGACAGGCTCCTAGATTAACCTACCCCACCATTTTCACTGACTTTGGCACCAATATTTGTCTCTTGTATTTGTAACTCCCTTCTCCAATAGCTAGAAACTCAGCTTCCATTATCCTTAATGTGTTTACTTATTTGATTAATTCCTCTGTATGCAACTGATATTCTAACTCCACCATCATCCCCTCCCCTACATGGACATCCTCCTCTCTGCTCTGACTCTGATTCTCTGTGACAGGGTACCCTCTACTGCAGGTGTCCTCTCATCCTGCTGGGGCTAATCCAAGTACTTTAATGTGCAGCATTTTTATTTACTGTTCATGTTTTAATTTTACGAGGTTTCACTGGGGGTTTATATAGCTGGTGTTGAAATAAGAAAAAAATATTATGAGAAACAAAGTATACTTCTTTTCAAATTATAATGAATTCCTCTTAGGCATCTCCTGCAATATTCTTTTCTTTTTCATTAAGATTGGCACCTGAGCCAATGTCTGTTGCCAATCTTCTTTTCTTCTTCTTCTTCTCCCCAAAGTCCCCAGTACATAGTTGTATACTCTAGTTGCAGGTCTTTCTGGTTCTGCTTTGTGGGATGTCCCATCAGCATGGTCTGATGAGCAGTGCCAGGTCCACACCCAGGATCTGAACACCAGTGAAACCCTGGGCTGCAGAAGCGGAGCGTGCGAACTCCACCACTCGGCCACGGGGCCGGCCCCCACCCTCTGCAATATTCTCGTGTTGTAGGTAGGAACAAGTATTATTTCCATTCAAGGATGGAAAAACAGAGGCGAGGAGGCCACTCTGCATGGTCTCCACCAAATTCACGGTAACCAGTAGCAGCAGCGCCCCCTCTGATGTTAGGAATGCCCTAACATGTCCTTTGTTAGCCCCCTCTTCCATTTCCATCAGCAGCTCTTCCAAATCGTCCTCACTTTCCTCAAGCCCCCACCATATTCTTTCTTACTTCACCCTGAAAAGGTTAACTTTGCTTTTTTGTTTATTAAGAAAATAAAGGCAATCAGATGTAAACTCTTCTCACTTTTTGTCTCCCTTCCCCCTCCCCACAAAACCTATTTACAGATGAGGGGCAGATTCGGCTTTCTAGCGCCTGGTATCCACAACTGGGGAAGAGGGAATTTTAAAGAACGTGAAGACAAAAAATACCTTACCTTTGCAAATTTTATAAAAACATATGAGCATGTTAAATCATTGCCAGGGTCCCTCCTAGGGCCCCTGGAAGAAGCCTGCGAAAGTAGGGGTGGGAGGAAGGGAGCTGAAACTCCAGCAGCCTGACAGGCACACTCATTCTCCTCTCAGCCACAAGCAGCAGTCATCTTTCCCCTCCCCCCAGGGCCAGTACATCCTGCTGGGCTCCAGAGCCTCTGGAATGTCTCCACTCACTTTTCCTGCCTTCTTTATTGGATCACTCACTTCGGGTTATAAATATGATTATGTTCCTCTCAAACTTAAAAACAAAATAACCAATCAACCCCCAAATTGCTCCTCCTCCAAATTCCTTTCCAGCCACCCAATTGCTCTCTTGCCTTTCACAACAAAATCCTGGAAAAACCACTCCCTCCCCATTTCCCATTCATTTCTCAATTCCCTGCACTCTTGCTTTGGCTCTCACAACTCTGCTGAAATTGCTTTGGCTGAATTCACAAGGACTATTTTGTTCACTTTAAGGTTATTTGTGATTTAAAGAAAACAAACCAGCCATTTGAATTAAAAAAGTGATAATGGTCCTCAAAGCATCTCAAATAAAAAAGTCTTTGAAGTAGATTTAAGGCTCCCTCTACCTCCTGGAGGTACACCCCTCTGAGTGTCCACTCTTAATTTCATGTTTACCACTCAGACTTTTTGCTTTGCCCATCCAATCCAAAACACACAGGTATGCAAGTACATACAACTTCTCTCTCCTCTCCCATTCTCCCTCTCTTCATTCCTTCTTTTCTTGTAAACAAAAATTTCATCGCACTGTACATATTATTCTCTAACTTGCTCTTCAGTTAACAATATATCATGGCTAAATTTCCACATCAATACATACAAATTTATATCATTCTTGTTAACAGCTGTATAGTATTCCACAACAAGGATATACCATTGTTTATTCAACTATTCCCTATTGAAGTGCATTCAGGTTCTTTTGATTAGGTTGAACCAAATAAAACTGCCATTTTTGTAGGCTTGTTTTTTTGTTTTGTTTTCTATTACAGGCAATGTTATAATAAATATCTATTTATGCATATCTATGGATAAATTCCAAGAAGTGGGATTCTAGTTAAAAGGTGTGTATATTTTACTCCTAGATTGCTTTCCTAAAATGTTAGCATAATGTATGTTCCTATCAATGACCTTTGGGAAGTTATAAGTCACGATAGCCTCTTTTCAGTCCTTCTCTCAGCAGATTTCTCCCCTATACACTGTATTTGCCGTTATGGACACACCTTCTCTCAAGGCAGCACTTTCAACTAGTTTTCCACCTGCCTATTTTGGTCTCTTTCTGTAGCTTCTCTTCTTCTGTTTGTTCCTAGATACTTGTGCATCACATGGTTCTGCCCTGGCTCACTTTTCTAGTCACATTAAATGCTCTATTTTCTCCTTAGGTAAGTTTACGGTTTCAACTATAATTAATCTCTACCCTCAACCCTCCAATGAGGTGGCCCAAGGCTGACTTCATCTGAATTAGAAAAGGGTTTCCTTTCCTGAAGATGTCTGACATCCAGAAAATTGTGGTAATAGCTATTCAATTCCATGTAATTTTCTACAATGTGTCCCCTGGATTGTGTGGTGTACAAGCTCCACCATCATCACAGAGGGCTTTGTTTTCTATTCCTTTCCTGAGTCCAAACTTCTGTATCAAAACTGTCTACTGGACATCTCCAACTGGATAAGTTACAGACACTGCCAATATAAAAGACCTCTTGTTCAACTTATCATCACCCTGTCTTGAAATACTCCTCATACATTTCTTTTCTTAGTAAATGAGACTCTCATTCACTGGGGTGCATAACTTAGAAACCTGGAAATTCATCCTAGACTCCTCTCTCTCTCTCTGTTCATATCTGATAGGTTATCAAGTCTTGCTGTTTTCATCTTATAGTCCTGAAACCCATTCTCTTTTCAATCCCAGTGCTGCTGTCCTGACCACTCCTTTCATAGACCAAAAATAACTTCCTCACGGGTCTTCCTACTTTTTGCCTTCCTCTCTTCTATTATCCACACTGCTGCCAGGGAAATTATTTAACATGCAAATCAATTCTTCACCATAAGAAAAATCCTTCAGTGCCCACATTGTCAAGAGAAATCTAAACTTCTTAGCATGAATTAAAAAGCTCTTTATTACCTAATATCTACTTGCCTTATTCCCTAACATTCTCTAAAAGCACCCTATGCTTCAGCTATATGGATCTCCTTTCAAATCCCCAACATGCCAAGCTCTCTAATAATTCAGTGCCTTTGCACCTGCTATCCTTCTGCTTGGAATTCCTTGTCAGTCTTCTTGGCCTGACCAACTCCGACTTAGATTTCAAGACTCAGCTCCAGGGTTATTTTCCCTTCTTTAAATTGTTCAGGCAGACTTCAGTGCTTCTGCACTTGAGTTTCTTGTTGATATGGTATAAACTCGCACTATAGCAATTTTAACATTTTAATTATTTGTTTTATTAATTAGTGTTTCCAAAACAGTTGTAAGCTTCTTGAAGGTAGGGACTATGATTAATCTCATCTTTGCATCCCCAGCAGTTAACACAGTGACTGGCATAGAATATTTTTAATAGGCACTTGCATGAATAGGAAAACAAATTAGTTAAGTAGTAAGAACACCATCTTCACTAGGGTTTAAGCTTAAGCTATAGATTTTCACCTAAGTACCTTAAAAATTATAAAAATATATAATACACTAAAGGAAATTTAAGAACAGAAAAATAAATAAAGCTCATATTATTTCACCATCCTAATCCCTGTTTTAGTGAATTTACTTGGCTCAAATATGTGAGAGATATATACATGTGTTTATGTTTCCACATGTATATATATTCATATTTTACATAGCAGTGATTAAAATGTATACATACTTTTGCATTTTTAAGCTTAGCTAACTGGAAACATTTTCCAACATTGTTGCATAATATATCTCATTCCCCTACTGAGGCTGATAGCCTAGAGACTTAAGTTGTAGCGAGTTTTCTATGATAAATAGGAATAGATCCAGGTTTTGTGGGACTTGAAATTTACATAATTTGGGGGGATGTTTTCAGAAAAAGAATAAAAAATTATCTTACTTTTGCAAATAAGATCATGTGAACACATCGTTAGGGACCCTCCCCGGGCTCTGGAAGGGGCCTGTGAAAGTGAGGGGTCCTGAAGGTTAATTTTCATTAGCCTCACAGTTCTCTACCTTGAATTATAAATAATCCTGGAATAAACATCATGACCATATAATTGTTTTCTCTCTTCCATTATTTTCCAAAGATTCCAAGTTACCATGACACCATTCACCTTGGAGGAGTTGAGAAAGGAAATGGTCATTTATCCAGCACCAATTACATATCGAGCAGTTTATATATATTATTTAATTTAATCTCCACCACAAGCCTGAAGGAGGTATTATCCCCATTTCACAGAAGAGAAAACTGAGGCACAGTACATGTAAATATCATGTCTAAAGTGACATATCTAGCAAATGGGAGGGTTTGGATGCTAACCGTCTCATTGCAAAGCTCATGCCTTCCCTACCACATCGTGGTGTCTCTGCAGCCTCACTAGCTTCATCATAATACATTCTCCAGGCTATTGTTGAAAAAGCTGGTTCTCAGTTATTTGTTTTGAGGAGGCCAGAACACAAAACTTGCGGAGTCCTGACAGGGTTCCTGGAAAAAGGTAATTTAAATGAATGGTGGCTAAATTTTCTCCAGTGAATTTTGGGGAAAGTGGTTTGGCTATTTCTGCCCTTCTGTCTGAGGACAGACAGGCGTCCTTTTGGTTCAGTGTGCTCTTCTTGGAAGGAGCAGAGTGTCTGTAATCGTTAGACCCGGGTGGGTTTGGAGTCCTGCTATTTACTACTTGAGTAGCCTTGGGTAAGTCACTGAACCCATCAGGTTCTCATTTTCCTCCTCTGTGCATGCAGTTAGGATAATGAGTAACAAAACCTGCCTTACTCCAGGGTAGTTTTGAGTTCAAATGTGATAAGGTGTGTGCAAGCACTCGGTGAACTCCAATGTCACTGAGATTTTAGTAACCTTGCAGGAGTAGCTCCACCTCCTCGCTCACCTGCCCCAGGTTAGGGCGTGTGACAGCTGGGCAGAAGACACCTGATGGCCCCTTTACGGAGAACTCTCGGTGGGGTGCCCTGCCAGACTGAAGCTGCCACGTGATCCCAGGGGGCGTCTGGGCCGTCACTCCTGAACGCCCTGTCCACGGGGAGCAGCACAGGCTGCGCAAAATCAGAGCCTGACATTCTGGGGAATCTTTTCCTCCTCAAGCTGAGAACTGATTAACAAAACGTGCCAAACATTCATCATTCAAAGCAACTTGTAAAATCCCAAATATAGTCCTGACCCATTGTCCCCTTGCTCTGTCTTAAGTGTCCACGCATTTATTATGGAATTTTATCTGCCAGTTTAGAAATCTTTAGTTCTTGTCGGACTTAATTCTGGGGGAAGTCAGGGGAAAATACAAACCTCAGTTTAAGTTGGCGTTTGAACACCATTCACTAGATCCGCGTTTAAAGCTGGTGCAAGCAGCATTCGTTTTTCTTTTCCTAGAAAAAAGATGCTTACAGCAATTCCCAACCTTGAAGACTGAGCTCATCACCCCGCGTCGGGCTGCGTGGGGCTCCAGGAGCGTGGAGCTGCAGCTCCGCCGCCCCGGCCCGCCAGCCCTCGCCCCGGCCCAGGGGGCAGCCGACGGGGCTCGGGAGCTCCACCTGGCTCCGCAGGCGCCGGCCGCACAAAGAACGGAGCAGGCGGCGGCCCGGCCGAGCCGCAGAAAGTAGTCCCGACCACGCCGGCTCCGATGTTGTTGGACGTCGCTTCACGCCCTCCGCCGGCAGGGCCGGAGCGGCGGGCTCGGGAAAGAATCCCATCGGAATGCGCCGCCTGGCAGCCCTTCCCCTCCAGCACGCTTCTCCTTGCCCGGTAGATCTCCCGGGGTCTCCAAGCAGAGCCCGTGCGCGCGGCCCCCACTTCTTTGCGTAGACGCGCGGGAGGCGGCGCCGAGGGAGGGGGCTCGTCCGCGCGCAGGGAGACCCTCGCGTGAGCCGCGGCGGCGGCGGCGGCCGGGACGTATCCTTGCGCCGCTGCGTGAGAGGAAGAGGCTGAATGAGGAGCGGCGCGGGGGAAGCGGGGCGCCGGGGGAGGAGGTGGCGGGATGGGAGCAGACGCTGGCGTCGCGCGAGCCCGGGGCAGAGCGGCGCGCTAGAGAGGGCGGTGGCGGCGGCGCGCGCGGAGCCTTGACGTGCCCCTTTCTTTCTTCTCTCTCTGGAAAGCTGGAAGCATGAGCGTGCAGACGTGCCGCTGCGGCGGCCGCCCCGGCTCCTCGCCTCCCCCTCTTCTGGCCGCCCCTCGCCGGTGAGAGAAGAGAGCGCGAGAAGGGAAGATGGGGGCCGTCCTGAGGAGCCTCCTGGCCTGCAGTTTCTGTGTGCTCCTGAGAGGTGGGAAGAGCGGGGCGGGGGGGGGGGG